>NC_084487.1:132692665-132992665 GCF_030035675.1 Rhineura floridana | reverse complement strand
CAGTAGTTATTAAAGAAGGAATCAGTGAGGAAAGAATAAGTTATCTTTCTGTCTATTGTCCCCCCGTCCCCCCGTTTCAGGTTTCCTGTTATAAGCATTGGTGCTTTACTCCCAATACCTGAGACCAGAAAAGATGCCCCATATTATCTTGGTCCTGCATTGCCTTCTGAAGCACCCGAGTTTACTATATCATGTGGGTCAACTCACAAGAAGATACCTCAAGCAATACAGTAAGGCTATGGTGCTTCATAAGGCAACACAGAACCAGGAAAACGTGGGGCATCTTTGCTGGTTCCAAACACTGCATGCTTTCCATCTGGATTTGGACTAAGGAGAAGTGTGGATGAGGGTAAGTTGTATGCAAGCATAATTTGTGACATAACACAACATCATTACTGATTATGGATTTGTTAAAGCATCAGCCTTCAATTCTAATTTCCCAGCTTTATAGAGTTTGAGTCAACATGAGATAGTGATAACTGTGGTCTTGAACAGACAGGGGTTTTTTAACCATTAAATAAATACACAATTAGTTTTTAAAATATACATTTTAAAATACCTAAGTCCAGAGATTTGCAAAATGCAAATTAGAACACTATCATATACTAACACCTTCCCAATGTGGTGTCCATGAGGTGGAAAGAGTGGCAAGTTTTAAACACCTCCTGAAGATCCATCTATTTATGCTTTTCCCAACTTATAAGAGTCATTGCACTGCTCTGTTTTACTGATGGATTCTTTGGTTTTATTTATTTTGTTTGTATCTCTGTTTATAAACTTACGATATAGATTTTTTAATTGTACTATATGTAAACTGCTTGAGGAGTTCATATATTAAGTGGGGCATGGAATAAAAGGAATATGGTAGTTGGAGTCTACTACTGACCACTACCGACCACCCAATCAAGGAGAAGATGAGGATGAAACTTTTGAAAAGCAAATGCCCAGTGTATCAAGAAGGCATGATTTAGTAGTAATGTGGGACTTCAATTTCTCCTCCAGAAAGTGGATGAAGCAACTAGAGGATCAGATAGCCTTCACTTGATTCCAGCCAAAATAGAAGATTTAGTGAATGAAGTGGCAGTTATGGGAATTCTGGGGAAAAGTGACCATATACTTCAGCTCTTGATTTTAAGGGAAGCAAAAGCTGCAAGTAGCCATACGCGTACCCTGGACTTCAGGAAAGCCGGTATTAATAAATTTAGTATAATGATAAATAAGGTTCCATGGCAAGCAACCCTAATGAGAAAAGGAATCCAAGAAGGATGGAAGTTTCTAAAAAAAAAAGGAAGTTCAAAAGGCACAATTACAAACAATTCCAACAAGATGGAAGACAGCGGAAGAAGCCAATGTGGCTTCACAAAAAGCTTAGAGATTACCTGAAAACAAAAAAGGACACATATAGGTAGTGGAAGGAAGGCTAGGCCACAAAGGAAGAGTACAGACAGGTAGCACAGAATCAAGAGCTTGGAAGTAATTTGTTAGGGAAAACTAATTACTTGTAATTTATTTCTTTTATGAGGAACAATTAGAGAAGTGAAGGCCCGGGGTTTTCTGTTTTTTTTCCAAAGCCTTTTTTGCTTTTTTTTCCTGAAAAATTGGAAAAATGAAGAAAAATGGATTATGGAATGTTTTATTTTAGCATGATGAATAAAATGTTTCATTGAATCTTGGTCCCCCCCTCTTTTTTTCTCAGTTCTTTTTATGGCAATAGATGCTTTATGGATGTTTGACACAGTGGAGGACTAGCGAAGACATGATTTTCTTTGTTATTAACGTTGATGGAGTTTCTTCTGTTTATTTTTAAATTGTTTTTTGCCTGATCCTCATAAACTGGCAAAATGAAAGAGGTTCCTTACAGATCAGGATCTTGTAGATCCATTTGTTACAAAAAAAAGTAAAAATTTAAAAAAGTAAATTCAATTTGTAATAATTGTTTGAATAAAATGTACTTTTAATATACCAAATGTGATAATTTTATGCCAAACCAACCTGTACATAATTACAATTGATGTTCCTGAAGTAACACAGTGACATTCAATCTGTAAAAAGTGCTAATATTGCATTTTTTCAATTTTTCCAAAAATGTCCTTTTTTTCTGAAAAAAAAAACCCAGAAAAAAACAGGTTTTTTTCATGGCTTCAAAATTTCCAAAAATTTTACATCTCTAGGAACAATTGGATAATTTACATTTTGACTGTAATAAAATGCAGAGTAATTTTCTTACTTTTGAGCTGAAATTGTAATGTTTCCAGCATTACTTTTGGGTGTTACTGGGGGGGGGGAGCAGGGAAAGTCTTCTGCTCATCTGATTCATGGATGAAAATCATGTACCTCAAACTGGGCTGCTGAGAGAGCAAGGAACAGAGCTAAAAGCCTCAGGCAGGCAGAAGTGGCAGCAGCAAGCAACCAGGGTTTAGCAAACAGCTGCTGCTTCCAGTTTTCTTTCCTGTGCTTCCTTTCTTCCTAACAAATAGGATACATCTTCGTCTCAGGCATGTATTCCCTGGAAGTTATTTTGTGCAAACTAATGAATCTCCTACCCCATGGCAAATGCAAAGAGTTGCAAACAGGCACTTGTCTAGGCACTTGTTTAAAATTATTGTATAGTTAACCTACAATACAATATATACATGTCTACTCAGAAGTAAGTCTCTTTATATTTAATGGAGCTTACTCCCATGTAAATCACACTGTGTATAGCAGTGGTTCCCAACCTTTATGATTACGGGACCCCCTTTGTAAGCTAAAAAAAATTGTGAGCTCCCCCACACACTAATTGTAATTTTAGTCTCTGTTAATTGAAAAAATGGTGTGTGGCAAAATCACATCCCCAAATATCCCTTTCCATAAAAAGCTCCCTGCAGATAGGGAGGTGTTGCTTTCTTTTCTTAATGCAAAGGTCCAATCAAATTGATATTCCCCTTCTCCCCCCCACACAGTCTGAAGACGAACAGTCCTGTCTCCCAGTAGGTGAGAGTGTTAGACTAAGATCCAAGTTCAAATCCCCACCCAGTGATGAAGCCCACTGGGTGACCTTGGACCAGACACAATCTCTCAGCCTGACTTTTCTCACAGGGTTGCTGCAAGGATAAAATGGAATGGGGGTGGGGAACCATATGCACCATCTTGAGCAACATGGAGGAAAGGTGGGATTATTTATTTATTTTATTTTATTAAATTTCTATACCGCCCCATAGCCGAAGCTCTCTGGGCGGTGTACAAACTAAAACTTCCATCTACAATTAAAACACATATTTAAACAATTTTAAAACTACATCCAAATTTCAAAATTGTAAACATTTTAAGACAGACAAAACACATATTAAAATACTAAATACTAAAATGCTAAAATGCCTGGGAGAAGAGGAAAGTTTTAACCTGGTGCCGAAAGGATAGTAATGTTGGCGCCAGGCGTGCCTCGTCAGGAAGATCATTCCACAATTTGGGGGCCACCACTGAGAAGGCCCTCTTTCTTGTTGTCATCCTCCGAGCCTCCCTCTGAGGAGGCACCCGGAGGAGGACCTTCGATGTTGAGCGCAGTGTACGGGTAGGTTCATATCGGGAGAGGCGTTCCATCAGGTAGTGTGATCCCAAGCCGTGTAAGGCTTTATAGGTTAAAACCAGCACTTTGAATTGAGCCCAGAAACATATAGGCAGCCAATGCAAGCGGGCCAGAATCGGTGTTATATGTTCGGACCACCTTGTCCGTGTCAATAGTCTGGCCGCTGCATTTTGTACAAGCTGCAGTTTCCGGACCGTCTTCAAAGGCAGCCCCACGTAGAGCGCATTGCAGTAATCTAATTTGGAGGTTACCAGAGCATGGACAACTGCAGCGAGATTTTCCCTGTCCAGATAGGGGCGCAGCTGGGCCACCAACCGAAGTTGGTAGAATGCATTCCGGGCCACCGAGGCTACCTGAGCCTCAAGTGACAGGGATGAATCAAGAACAACTCCCAGCCTGCGAACCTGCTCCTTCAGGGGGAGTGCCACCCCATCCAGAACAGGTTGAACATCCACCATCCGGTCAGAAGAACCTCCTACTAGCAGCATCTCAGTCTTGTCTGGATTAAGCCTCAGTTTATTAGCTCTCATCCAGTCCATTGTCGCATCTAGGCAACGGTTCAGCACATTGACAGCCTCACCTGAAGAAGATGAAAAGGAGAAATAGAGCTGCGTGTCATCAGCATACTGATGGCAACACACTCCAAAGCTCCTGATGACCGTACCCAACGGCTTCATGTAGATGTTAAAAAGCATGGGGGACAGAACTGACCCCTGCAGCACTCCATACTGGAGAACCCAGGGTGCCGAACAATGTTCCCCAAGCACTACCTTCTGGAGGCGACCCGCCAAGTAGGAGCAGAACCACCGCCAAGCAGTGCCTCCTACTCCCAGATCAGCGAGTCTCCCCAGAAGCATACCATGGTCGATGGTATCAAAAGATGCTGAGAGATCAAGTAGAATCTGCAGAGTCATACACCCCCTGTCTTTCTCCTGACAAAGGTCATCATACAGGGCGACCAAGGCTGTCTCCGTGCCAAAACCAGGCCTGAAACCCGACTGAAATGGATCCAGATAATCGGTCTCATCCAAGAGTGTCTGGAGCTGGCTAGCAACCACTCGTTCCAGAACCTTGCCCAGGAATGGGACATTTGCCACCAGTCTATAGTTATTAAAATCTTCTGGGTCTAGAGAAGATTTTTTCAGAAGTGGTCTCACTACCGCCTCTTTTAGGCAGCCAGGGACCACTTCCTCTCGCAGTGAGGCATTAATCACCTCCCTGGCCCAACCGGCTGTTCCATCCCTGCTAGCTTTTATTAGCCATGAGGGGCAAGGGTCCAGAACAGAAGTGGTTGCGCGCACCTGTCCAAGCACCTTGTCAACGTCCTCGAGCTGCACCAACTGAAATTCATCCAAACAATCAGGACAAGGCTGTGCTCTGGATACCTCCTGTGATTCAACTGCTATAACATTGGAGTCCAAGTCCTGGCGAATGCAAATGATCTTTTTCTGGAAGTGCTTAGCAAATTCGTTACAGCGGGCCTCAGACGGTTCTACCGTGTCCCTAGGGCCAGAGTGTAATAGCCCTCAAGCAATTCTGAAAAGCTCTGCTGGACGGCAAATGGATGATTTAATAGTAGTAGCAAAGTATTGTTTTTTTGCCACCCTCACAGCTCCTAAATACCGTTTAGTATAAGCACTTACCAGTGCATGATTGCATCCATCAGGAGTTCGCCTCCATCTGCACTCAAGCCGTCTCCTATCCTGTTTCATCGCTCTCAGCTCCAGAGTATACCATGGGGCTGTATGAGCTCTACACAGGAGAGGGCGTGCAGGAGCGATCATGTCAGCTGCCCGGGTCATTTCTGTATTCCACATTTCGACCAGGGTTTCGACAGGAGCACCAGCCTTATCAGCCGGAAAACTCCCCAGAGCCCTTTGAAAACCATCCGGATTCATTAGTCTCTGGGGGCGGACCATCTTAATAGGTCCCCCACCCTTGCAGAGGGGAAAAGTCGCTGTAAGTCTAAACCTCAGCAGGCGGTGATCTGTCCATGACAAAGGGACTGATGTAAAACTCCCCACCTTCAGATCACCATCTCCATGTCCAGTTGCGAAAACCAAATCTAGAGTATGCCCTGCCACATGTGTTGGGCCAATAACATATTGGGACAGCCCCATGGTTGTCATGGAGACCATGAAGTCCTGAGCCGCCCCAGATAAGGTGGTCTCGGCATGAATGTTGACATCCCCCAGCACCAAGAGTCTGGGGGATCTCAGCAGTACATCCGAGACCATCTCTGTCAGCTCAGTTAGGGAGTCTGTTGGGCAGCGGGGTGGGCGGTACACCAACAGAATCCCCAATCTGTTCCGCTGACCCAACACAAGGTGCAAACACTCCAGACCAGTAGTCACATGGACAGGATGCCTGGAGAGGGAGATAGAACTCCTATAGACCACAGCGACCCCCCCTCCCCGACCCTCAGGTCTACCCTGATGCTGGACCAAGTATCCCGGTGGGCACAGCTGGGAGAGACTAACTCCTCCCTGCTCGCCCACCCAGGTCTCAGTTATACATGCCAGATTGGCTGCCTCATCCACAATTAAATCGAGATATAAATGCTATAATAAATAAATAAACACATTTCAGCTGCAGTATGTGGACCCCAGCCTCAACCAACCTGCTGAGCTTTTTAATAATAATAATAATAACAACAACAACAATAATAATACCCAGTGCCTGCAGGAGGGACTACAACTCCCATCAGTCTCAGACAACATAGCCAATTATCAGGGAAGATGGAAATTGTAATCCAACAACATCCGGAGGGCACCATGTTGGCTATCCCTGGTGTGTAAGGCCCAAAAAGTAACTTTTGTGCTTTGTTGAAATGCATACAAGAACATAAGAGGAGCCTGCTGGATCAGGCCAGTGGCCCGTCTAGTCCATTATCTTCTTCTCACAGCAGCCCCTAAAAGGAAGCGCACAAGCAGGACCTGAGTGCACGAGCAGCACTCTCCTCACTTGTATTCCCAGCAACTGATATTCAGAAGCATCCTGTCTCTGACAGTGGAAGTAGAACATAGCCATCATTGCTAGGTGCCGCTGATGGCTGTATCCTCCATGGATTTGTCTAATCCTCTTTTAAAGCCATCCAAGTTGGTGCCCAACACTGCTTCTTGTGAGAGCAAATTCCATAGTTTCACTATATGCTGTGCAAGAAGTAAGACCACATTTTTAATTGCAGGAGAAGGGATAACATTTATTCTGGTGGATTACTTTTGATATGTTACATATTTATTATCATCATAGTCATCTTCAAATCCCACCTCAATTCATTGTACATTTTATTCTCACAACAACCCTGCAAGATAGTAGGTTAGGCTGAATGACTGGCGCCAAGCAGGGTTATTCAGTGAGCAAAAATTATGCAAAGAAGGTATCTTTTAATTGTGCTATCAGCCTGCTTTCTTGTACTCTGACTGGGGGGATCTTGCAGGATGGGGAAGAGAGAGGAGGGACACTTCACATGGCATCACATTGAAGTTGGGGGGTGGATGTGAGATTCTGTTATGTCATTATGTTAACCTTATGGATTAAAAAAAATTCTACTACCCTCCGTGTGTGTTTATTTTTAATGTTGTTTTAGGCTACTTAGCTGTGCAGCAGCCAAGACCAGTACCTTGTAGGCACTCTAGTTTTTTTAAGTAAATTTAGCGTAATTGTAGTTACTACTTTTGAGTAATGGTAACACAACCAATTCCTTTTAGAACAATTGTAATGGTAATGGTAATTTATTTCTTTTTAAAACCAATCTTCCAAGCTTTGCACAGAATTGCAGGGTTGGGGTCAGGTAGGCTAAAGCTGAGAATGGGCTGAGGATAGCCAGGGATGCTAAAAGCAACAAAAAAAGTTGTCTTCAGATACATCTACAGTAAAAGACAGAGAAAAGAAATGGTGGCACAGCTACTCAGTGAGGATGGGAAAATGATAACAGATGACAAGGAACAGGCAAACGAGCTCAATTCCTACTGTGGCTCAGTTTTCTCCCAAAAGAGGGTCTATGACCCTCCTGGGAAATGTGAAATTGAAGGGGAACGATTGCAGCTTGAGATTGATAGACAAGTGGTCAAGGAACCCCTAATCACTTTGAACAAGTTCAAATCTCCAGGGCCTAATGAATTGCATCCTACAGTACTGAAGAAACTGGCTGAAGAACTGTCGGAACCACTGCCTATGATCTTTGTAAAATAGTAGAGGACAGGTGAAGTGCCGGATGACTGAAGGAGGCTTATGTTGTCTTTATCTTCAAAAAGGGCAACAGGGAGGAACTTGGGAACTACAGATCAGTCTCTGGAGATATTCTGGAGCAGATTATAAAGCAGTCAATCTTGAAAACAATGCAGTGATTACTAGAAGCCAACACGGTTTTGTCAAGAACAAATCCTGCCATACTAATCTTATCTCATTTTTTGATTGGGTAACCTGCCTGGTAGACTGAGGGAATGCTGTGGACATAACGTATCTCGACTTTAGCAAAACTTTTGACAAAGTGGCCCATGATCATTTGATTAGCAAGCTAGCTAAATGTGAACTGGATGGAACAACTCTCAGGTGGATCCACAGCTGTCTACAGAATCATACTCAAAAAGTGCATATCGGTGGTTCCTTCTCAAACTGGGGGAAGGTAACAAGTGGGGTACCACAGGGCTTGGTCCTGGGCCCAGTGCTCTTTAACATTTTTATTAATGACTTGGATGAGGAGTTGCAGGGGATGCTTATCAAATTTGCAGATGATACAAAACTGGGAGGGATAGCTAATACCCTGGAGGACAGAAACAAAATTCAAAGGATTGATAGGCCGCAGCATTGGGCTGAAAACAACAGAATGAATATTATCAGACATAAGTGCAAAGTTCTACACCTAGGAAAAAGAAACCAAGTGCACAGTTTTAAGATGGTAAACCACACTGCATGTTTGTAGTACACTACTCAAGCAATATAATGATAAATACAATAGATAATATGCATGTAATAGGAATCTAAAAGTGATGGACAACACTGCAGGGGTGTTATAAGCAACTCAGAAGCTGACCTACAATATATTATTGTTGTTGTTGTTGTTGTTATTTAGTGCAGGACTGTCAAAAACCACTCTCTCCCAGTCACAGCCCCTTCCAGCCTGCAATATGCAAAATGTTCTCCATCTGCTTAGCTGTTTGCATTAGCAGGATTCTTGTATAAATGTTCTATACTAAACAAGTCAGTTAAAAAGAGCAAGAGTTATTCTCATTGCTACTACCTTTTGCGAGCGTTTTTGTTTATGTGTTTGTTCTAGTACACACTGCTGTCAAACCCCAGCTACATTAAAATCTTGGATTTTCCCATCAATTTATTTGGACAACTCCCACTTCTGTTCCTACAGTCATTTAAAAATAGCTTCTTAGTAAGAAACAGGAAATGGCCTCTCCAGACAATGAAATGCTTCTCTATACTCTTTTCATATTTTTGCACCTCTTCCTCCTTTTCCAGGATACTCCATTCCATACACCCTCCCATCTGTTTTTGTCATTTTTCCCCTCTCAACAATCAGTTAGCACTGTGCAGGTTCAGTGCAATTGGGCTGGGTTTTTTTCCTAGAGATTTTATTGCATTTCTGCAAACCTCAGGATCATCCCAGTCGCAGATACCTCACTCTTGTGCGTGAATAGTTGAAATTTGACTACATAAGTGATAGCACACAGAAATTTGAAACAAGTGGCTTCCTACAACAAAATGTTGCAGTGGGGAGCACTTCTGTTTAGGGTTCCAGTCACTTCTTTCCCTCTCTTCCCAGTTTTCTGTTCACACCCCCACAATTAATTAGCATTCCATACTCACTGACCATGCTCAGCCATCATTGGGCTGTTTTAGGGAAGACTGAGGGTGGATACTGTGGTGCATGATCCCAGGACAGCCACATTAACATTTTATATTTCTCAACTGATTTCTATGGGGACTTCCAGCCCCCTCCTTCCTCTTCCCCCCGCCAAAAAAATACTTCTTTTAAAAACTCCTGTAAACCTTGAGGTTACCATGAGCCTGCCAATACCTACATCATATCTTGGAAGTGTTGCTGTTTTGGCTATATAAATTATAATACCCAAAGACTTGAATGAGAATCAGAACATAGAATGACTATCACAAATCTCCCTGTATAAATATAAAAGAGACAAACCTCTCCCACAACACACACATGCACAGGTTTTGTAAACTTCTCCACTTCTTCCTCTGGCCACTAATCTTATTCATGTAATTATTTCTAAATTACATTTAAACATTTTCCAGTTGGAAAAGCAATACAGGCCCCAACAAACAGGAGCTTATTTACACTGGCTGGGTTCCCTGAACCTGACCCCACAACCACTGGTTGTAGATGGCTGGTACCAGCCAACTCTAAGTCACAGTCCCTGGACAAACATCTATTGTTAAAATAATAATGTAAGTCAGTCCACTGTTCTCAGTTGCTATCAAAGGAAACACTCATACAGAAATATAAAAGCAGGAAGCATAACTGAAAATGCATTAAAATTTGGCATAAGTATGTGCTGACTGGGATCTTCATCGAAAAGGCACCAATCTATAAACAATGCATAGCATTTTAATCTTCCTATAGTTACAAAAAGCACTTTACTAATCTGATATTGGAGCAGGGGGAAATCCCAATTAAACCAACTTTTGTTGTTTTTTAAAATATATATTTGTCAATAACTGAATATTTTCATACATATATGAAATTGTAATAGATGCCAATAAGATCTCCTCTTTTTGAAGTCATGGCCCATTCTCTGATAGGAGCTATCATCTCAGTGTCCTTCGGTCAAGTTGGTAAGGCTGACATCTGAAAATGTCTGCAGACCTTTATCAGACCCAGAGCTTTACCAGACCCTTCTCATGTTGACGAGGGATGGGAAACTGGATCTGATTGGTGGGCCAGATCATTATCTACCCCACTCACCATGGGTCAATTTTGACAGGTGATCATGAAGGTGGCATGAATGATGCGATCCCACAACCACCAGGCTCTGGTGGAATTGAACATCTTGGTTCCCCAAAACCCAAACATAAATTACATCTTGTGTGACTTCTGGCACCTAGAAATGTTAAAGCTAACAGCCCTCTTCACATCCAGCATGTACCACTCCCTTTCCTTGGTCCAAGGGATTGGGACAAAAATAAAAAGAGAGGGCCATTTCCTCTCACCTATGGAATAGAGGAATAGCTTAACAGATCAAAAGTAGCTCTTGTCATAGCACCACTATATTCCTATGGAGAGTCCACAATTCTTTTTTGATATATAACACATTAAGCTCAGCAACCCAACACGCCAAGTGGTCTCTACCACGAACACCATCTTGATAGACAAATACCCGAGGCAAAAGCAGCCAGAGACTCAATTAAGAGGCTTCTAAGAGCAAACAAGACAATATATAAATCCCTGCGAACTGTGGTCTGGTTCAAAAGAACAGTCCCTTTGAGGAATGTGACCATCTGTATTTTATATCGAGTGATTTTACTGATTTATTGTATTATTGTACTATTGTATGTTGTACACCGCCCAGGGAACCATTGGTTATGGGTGGTTTATAAATGAAACTAAATAAATAAAATAAATAAATATGAGGGTGCCAGATATGGTAACCATCTACACTAACTCAGCCCCTCTTGAAGGAATTCCAGAACTGATGGAGCAGAAACCTGCAAAAGATCTATAGGGTTCCATCCATTCCAGCAGGCAAAAGATTCACACGCATCATTAATACGATTTGATGATTTTATACAAGTGGAAAGGACGTTTTGTTATCTCTGATGTGTAGCCCACATCTTAGAGCTATAACTGCTCGAGCTCCAGGCTTTAAATTGGAGACGTTCTGGCTGAAGAGGAGGAATAGAAGATAATTTTGCCTCTTGTCAGAAAGCAGTTTCATGTCTTTTCTGCTAGCTGCCAGAAGGGCTCTCCCTTTTCTTCTGATCCTCCTGCAGCTCCAGCTCAGGGACCTTACGGAACAATTCAGGAAGACACAGGTTAACCGTTGTATGTCCTGATAACTAGATCAAACTCTAGGAGTGGGATCTGTGCATACGTCTCCATTTACTACTGGAGCAACTGTGCTGCCTCGATTTAGGTTTATTTCAGTACTTAGCCTCAAGCCCTATAAGGCATTCTTAAATTATATCCATGAAGGAAACATGTGGAATGTGTACTAAGCATGTCCCCTCCACACCTGACCTTCCTGCATTGACCATTGGTGGCAGTGCATTGATAATAATGTACATTATTATAATCCTCCTCCCCGATTGTTCAGGGTTCCCAATCATAGGAAAGGCTGTAAGTAAATTCAGGTAAAGGCATTTACAGTCCCCCTTTGGGCCTTCCCACTGAATGTGGAATGGTTGAAAAGGAGGGGGTGAGGCCAGCACATACCCCATCACCACAGATAGCATTTAGGAACACTTGCCCTTTTTTGCATCTGTTACCTCTTCACCGATAACGCAGCCAATTCAAAGACCTCTGTGGTGATAACTCTCCCAGGACCACCACAGGAAACTGATCTTAACAAAAAACCAGGCTCAGAAGAAGAGGTATACTCCATCCATACTACTCTAACCCCTGGAATGTTGATGACAATGCTGCTAGTCCCGGCTGCACAGAGCCCCACTTGTCTCTGCTCCCATCTCCTCCTGCACAACAACAACAGTGTATGAGATGCAGGCACAATGAGAGAGGACTAGATCGGGAAAAGTCTGTCCTCCCGAGTCTCAGGTGGGTACAGACCCCTCGGCCTCTCTCCCTGTTTACCAGCCCTAAGGTTAAGAGAAGTTGCTGAGCACTGCTCCTTGTCTTTAGCATATAACTGGAAAAACAAGAGAATACAAGGAGGAGATCTAGGGAACCCCGTTCCCATCTGCCAGAAGGTCCGCAACACAGGTGCCCCAATCTGGGATGTGGAAAAAGGAGGCAGGGAGAGCAGAAGATTCTGGGTGGTGTTTTTTTTAAGCGTAAATTTTATTACGTAAGATTTTCATTGTATAACAAATTTTATATTACAGAAGAAAAACAGGAAAAAAAACAGAAGAAATTCCCAAAATTATACAAAAGGTAACATAGAAAAGAGAAAGTTATTCACCATCAAATGGAAATAAGAGAAAGCTAGTATTGGTGTCATTTCCAGTCAAAGGTCAAAGACTAACCCATTCCTGAACCTCCAGAAAGAAAGAGTTACTAGTTACAAGATACTAGCTCTCTTCAGCGATTATGACTCCTTGTGTTGTTCAACATGGGAGTAGGGACAGCGGCATACCCCCCACCCCACCCCCAGCATCCGCATGGACAGCACAACCATCTTTAGTGACTCATGCAGCACTGCTCTCCTTGGTATCAGTGGGGAAATCTTGTGCTATGGGTGGGGGGAATTCCCAGTCATTTATTCCACTCCCCCACCATGATTCACTGCAGACTCCCAACGTCGCATATTCAAACATGTTTTCTCAAAGAATCTTTGCTAATCTCATCAGTGATAACTGGCATTGTGGGAATCACTTCAAATGAAAACACAGCCTTTCAGTCAAAATTATCCACACCTGGGAAGAAGCAGAGAAATTGTGTGGGGTTTTCTTTTCAAACTAGCTCTTTTGATATTGGTGCCTCCAAAACCATCTTTTATACAGAGGACAAATGGTATCTGTCCAAATATACATGCACATTCAGTGGCAGTTCAAGATGGAAAGTGTTAGAGTAAGCTGTGCTTTACATATCTGGTTTTCTTATGTCAGTGATGTGCTGTGAGTAGCATTCTTGAGGTGAATCAGGACTTGGGAACCAGGAGCTGTGAGACAGGTCAGTGGTCAGGATTGAAGGACAAAAACAGGAAGCAAGACTAAAGAACTTAACACAACACAGCCAGTTTTAATCTGCAAGATGGTTCAAATCCAAGATCATCAAGGTTGTCTGAACCTCGAACACCAATTTCAGGCCCAAAACAAGTATTGATAACTTATCAGGCTTTTTAAATAGGGTTACTTGCATCTCACATCAAAAGCCTGCAGGAGGGTTCCTCCTACTCCCAGGAAAGAGACTGTGTTGAATTTGAAACAGAAAAAATAATGTTGCTTCTGATAATACAGGCATCAGGACACATCATATTTCAATTCTTTGGGCTCAAAACACTTTACAAATTGTGAGCATATTGTGTAATGCGCCCTAACTGTTTTTTCTAGCACATAATTTCCTTGTGCTGGTTATATTGATTCCTTGTGCAACTCACCCAGTAGTCCAAGGCCTTTGTGGGAGGTTTTCATAAATATGTGCGTCATCAGCTGGTTCTAGGAACCTTTGTTCCTTCTATCCTCAGAGAGGAATGGATCATATATAGGTCTCAAGAATTTGCAGCTGTTTCTGTATCTGGGCAGTTGGGAATACTGACTGCAGCGGGATGTTCTGATAAGTTTAGTAAGCCAAGATATGTATCATGCACCTTTTTGGCTGTCCTTCCTATAATTGGTTTGATTTATGTCCACATAAACAGGGTGGTTTATAACAGATGCTATTGGAGGTCACTGATTCATAGGTTCACCATACGTTGTAATCAACTTGAAGGCACATAAACATATTTCAGCTAGACTGCTGGACTGTAGGTAATACATGCCATTGGTCAAGTGAGTAGACCCCTACTCTTCTGCAAACATTTGGAATTCTGCCAACATGTACCGAGGCCTATTGTCTGAGATTAACTCACTGTTAATGCAGTGCCTGCCAAATATAGCCTTGGTGTGATATATAACAGTGCTTGAAAGCATGTTTTGTGAAACCATGCATCACCTCCACGTAGCCACTTGTGAGCCTGGGAGATACTCTGCTCCAGGGCTACCTATATGGTTTTAAAATGGTTTCAGTATGGTTTCCTTTGCAAGCAAAACAGGGAGACTAAAAGTATCATGAGAAAGATGTCAAATGGATTAATCAGTGGAGGTGATATCACAGATGATGTGCACAGAGCATAGCTTAAACAATGCAATCCAATCAAGCCAACATTACAATAGGGTGTCCTCCAGAGATGGGATTGCTAATCAAGAGTCTAAATTTAATTATTACAGCCAAAAGAATTGCAAAATGTCAACTAGCCTCCACAAAAGAAACAAAGAATATCCTGTCATGGCAGCCCCCCCACAATCTTGTCAAGTACTGGCTATAGGAAAAAGCAAGACTGCCCAGGAATAATGCCTTCCTATATCTAATCAATTTTGGATTTTGTTTTGAGGATTTTGTTTAGGTAGGTATATCATTAGGACATCATAGCTAAGTTGTCTCCATTGCTGATTTCAATCCATTTGCTGCTGAATCACTCTTTGCTGAAATCATTTTGCTGCCTGACTAGCTAAGCTCCTACATGCTGTCTGACACCTATGTTTTCTACCCCTGCTTTCCTTCACTGCTTCTGTCTCCTGCTCTTCCAAATCCCTGCTTGCTGAAGCAGAGATCATTGTTCCAGCTGCTCAAAAGTCCTTGTCAGGGCTACCTGTTGCTGCCTTCATTTCCTCTGGAATCCTCTAGACACCTGCTTGCTGAAGTGGAGATCCTTGTTCTAGCTGCTTCAGGGCTCCTTCTTGCCAACTTTCCCCAAAGTTCCTGTATCCCCCAAGAGTTTCAACACACCCCAGTTCTACTTCTCTAGGACTGCCCATTGGGGTTGGAAAAAATATTTTTTACTCCTTATCCCATCTTCTGGTGGTTTTGTCTACAAATTGTTGCCTCCACCTCTGTTTCCTCTTCCTGACTTTGAGTGTATGTCATGACTGTGTTTGAGAAGTATTTTGGTCCTTCAATAACCCAGCCTTCCACTAAATTCATGGCAGCTACTATGAATAACAGAGGCCTAGTCTGCAACATGAACCCAGAAACAACGAGCAGACTAGTGTGACTCTTCAAGTGGTACTGAGCATACCTTTTCTCCAGAATCCAACATTGCCTTACACTTACCCCTCCTCCAGTTACTCACCCTTCCAGGGCTGGCACCAAGCATGATTGGGCCCTTGGACACCAGCTTGCCCCCGGCCCGCAGCACCTGCCCACATGCCCCACCTACCTCTCCCGTCACCTCATGTGAATGCTGCGTGCACATGTCTGCCATCAACCAAGATGACGTCGGGGGCTTCCCTAAGGAGCTGATGTCCCCACTGCCATCTTGGCATGCATGCGCATATGGCATTCACAGCAATGGGAGAGGTAGGTGAGGCGTGCATACTGGCTTATTGAAGCCCACGCAGTCTGTTTGGGGGGTGCCGGGGAATTCCCCCTCTGCAATCTGTGGCAGGGTCAGGAGTTGATGCTGCAGCAGATCAGAAAACAGGAGAGCCATCCTCCCACCCTAAGGGAGGGTCCTTCAGAGGCCCCTCAGGGCCACAGAGGCCCTCAGCCAGGGCCTGACCTGACTGTCCTCTGGCGCTGGCCCTGCATCCTTCCTCCATCTCCTCTTATGCCTTGTGCTTGCTCCTTCTTGCATGTATGTCATGCTTAAAATTATTTAGCTATCTCTTCAAAAGTAAAGAAATGTATATATTTTGGGAATCTGTTACCGATTGCCACAACAGACATGCATATTTTGCTGAGAATTGCAATATTTAATATATACTGTTTATTTTGATTGTGTGGTGTATTCAAAAAATATTATCCCCATTTTAAGACTGGTGTGAGTATAAGCGACTGGATAAATCTGCAAGATGCACTATTGCCACCATCTAAAGACCCTAATTCACAAAACTCTTAGAATGTGTGTATGTAAAACACATCTACTGAGGAGGCTTGGTAACAAACTACAATAATTGACGAAATAGATGGCACACCACTATACTCTAGATTTGTCAGGATTCTCATGGCCTCTTTCTGTCTTTGGTACTTTGCACATGTTCCACAGTTTCACACCAAATCTTTCTTCTGGTCATTCAAACTGGTCCAATACAATTTGCCCACCATTTGCAGAGTACACTTCCAACTTGATTAAAACTTTTCAGCAACTCTGGGCAAATCCACTATGAAATCACAATTTTCTCTCTTTTGAACTTCCATTTTCTTCACGATAGCTCAGCTCTGTCATTCACATAGCACTTTTGACTCATACTGGGGGTCAGTTTGTATCAGGAAACCTGTATTGTTCTATCTGCTAATTATGTCATCTCTGTGCCTATTGTCTCATAATGTCCCTTCCCTCCAGCTTTCTCCTCAGTTTAATCATCCATCCCTTGTCCTAGAGGCCACCTCCCTGCAGGCAGCTCTGTCCTTTCTCTGTGTGCCCTCACTTGGCTCATCCTCTTGGGATTTCCTAGGAGGCTGCTCCACCCTTCTTCCTCGAGCCTACTCAACCTCATGAATGCCTCTTCAGCCAATGCTGGAGTTCTTCTCCCTGTCTTCTCTCCCTGTCTCTGCTTTGTTGTTCTCCTCAGATTATTCAAGACAAGCTCAGTGTTTTTCATTTAAGAATAACTTTTTCTATTTTAAAACCACATCAGAGGGATTATAAGGAACCCAGAATTGCTTAGCAGCAGGGATCAAGGGTAAACTATGAAGGCTTGCCTACCTTCAGTCATTGCCTGAGTTTTATCCCTGGATGTTCACTGGGCAGTTTTAAGCAGTTCACTGCCTAAAACATCGAGGTGGAGCAGCCACCAAAGAATTAATACCTAGCCTCAGCTAGAACACAGCCATAAACCTATATCAGGGAACATCCCCTGGAAAACCTCATGCTTGCTGTCCACAAAGTCCACAAAGTTAGAGGATAATGTGCTGCAAGATTTCAAGTTGAATTTGCTGCAACAAAATGACATGGCTGCCTCTCCAGAAGTTCCACTCTCATTTTTCTGTTTGCAAAGGAGATGTATTGTCCCCTTAAAAAGTCCAGTCTTCACACTCCCTGCCCCACCCCATCCCTGGGACTAGGAGAAACTCTCCTACAGCTCCTTGACTTGAAAGTCTAACCAGAGATCTGCATGTAGCCCCTTTTAGTAATCATTTAGTAGTTATTATAAACATTTAGTTCAACTGAACCAAATAAGAAAACAGTAACAAAAAGCAAAAGAAATGAGTGGCCAGATGATATGAAGAAATGAAGACAAAAGGAAGAAAGAGTTCTTGAAATTTTCACCTCTACAGGATGATGTTTATATAGCACCGGGGGGGGGGGGGAGGACCTGAGGCCCAGAAGGAGGCCACACAACGGGAAGCCAAAATCAAAATTAGCCTAAGTGTGGACTTCAAACTATTGTTTCTTTTAGTCTGCTCTAATCCTATTTTGAAGGGCCATTTAAGCAGATATTAACAGAGTTCTCTCCCCCTTTAGGATGCACACCTTGACGTGGTGAGAGGGGTTGAGAGTGTTGAAGAAGCTAAGAGCAATGCCGGCAGGAGTCTAAACCAAGAGGCTAGACTCCTAGCAGGGGCACCCAAGGCGGAATGGTCAAAGCTGACACACCAGACTAAGATGCATCCAAACTCAGAGGAAGGCAATGGTAAACCACCTGTGAATATCTCTTACCATGAAAACCCCATGAACAGAGTATCCAACATGTAACATGAGATAGTGCTGGAAGATGAGACCCCCAGGTCAGAAGGCACTCACCGAGCTACTGGGGAAGAACAAAGGACAAGTACGAGTAGCACTGTGACTACTGGGTCAAAGCCAAAAGGAACCCCAGAGGCTGATGTGCACAGATGCAAAAGGAAAGTCCGGAGTTGTACGACGCACACAATAGGAACATGGAATGTGAGAAGCATGAACCACGGAAAGTTAGAAATTCTCAAGCAAGAAATGGAACGTATCAACATTACAATACTTGGCATGAGTGAATTAAAATGGAAGGGAATGGGACATTTTCATTCAGGCAACTACAAAATATTTTATGCAGGAAATGAGAAATTAAGAAGAAACGGGGTTGCTTTAATAGTGAGACGTGATATAGCAAAAGCAATTAGGAGCTACAACGCAAGATCTGAGCGAGTGATATCAATGAGATTAATTGGGAAACCTATTAAGATAACCATCATGCAAGTCTATGCTCCAATGGCAAATGCAGAAGAGGAATTGGAGAGATTTTATGCAGAAGTACAAGAGAAAATTGATCACACGCCAAAACAAGATGTGCTGATAATCATGGGGGACTGGAATGCAAAAGCAGGGAACAGAGAAGGACTAGGAATTGTGGGGAAATGGGGCTTAGGAGATAGAAATGAAGCAGGAGAAAGACTTATTGAATTCTGCGAAGCCAGTAATTTGTTTCTTGCGAACACATTTTTTGAACAACCGAAAAGAGGACTGTACACCTGGACATCACCAAATGGTCAATATAGGAATCAAATTGATTATATAATTGGCTGCAGAAGATGGAGAAGTTCCATACTTTCTGTGAAAACAAGAGCAGGAGCAGACTGCAGTAAAGATCATGAACTGGTCATTTCGAAAATCAGAGTAAAGCTAAAGAAGAACAAAACAATCATAACGCCAATATACAATTTAAAGAGTATCCCAGAAGAATATAAAGATCAAATAAGGAACAGATTTGAGGCTTTAAATTTAGTTGACAGAGAACCAGAAGAACAATGGAATGAAGTCAGAGACGTTATCAGAGAAAAATGCAAAAAGACAATACCTCTAGTTAAAAAGAGAGAAAGACCTCAATGGATGACTGAAGAAACTCTTAAAATGGTTAAAGAGAGAAGGAAAGGAAAAGCAAGAGGAGACAGAAACACAGTCAGAACCCTAAATGCAACAATACAGCGACTAGTACATAGGGACAAAGAGAACTATTACAATAGTTATTGGCTAGAAATAGAAGAGGACAAGAAAAAGGGAAGAACAAGAGCCCTATTCCAAAAGATTAGAGAAATGAAAGGGAAATTTAAACCAAGAGTAGGGATGGTGAATAATCAACAGGAGAACACACTGACTGATCGAGATGAAATAAAAGGAAGATAGAAGCAATACACTGAAGAACTCTATAAAAGAGATGACAGGATGACAGATTCATTCACAGAGGAATCATATGATGAAGAACCAGAAATTTTAGAATGTGAGGTGAAAGCTGCTCTTAAAATACTTGGAAGAAACAAATCACCAGGAACAGATGGCACACCAAGAGAGTTGCTACAAGCTACTGAGACGGAATGCCCAAATTTTGACAAAAATTAGTCAAGAAATATGGAAAACTAAACAATGGCCCACAGACTGGAAGCATTTGATATATATCCCAATTCCAAAGAAAGGGGATCCCAGGGAATGCAGTAATTATCAAACTATTGCCTTAATATCCCATGCAAGTAATGCTCAAGAGTCTACAACAAAGGCTCTTACCATATATGGAATGAGAAATGCCAGACATCCAAGCTGGATTTAGAAAGGGAAGAGGCACCAGAGATCATATCACAAACATATGTTGGATAACGCAACGGAGCAAGGAATTTCAGAAGGAAATCACCCTGTGCTTTATAGACTACAGCAAAGCCTTTGACTGTGTAGATCATGAAAAACTATGGAATGCTTGTAAAGAAATGGAGGTACCACAGCATCTGATTGTCCTGATGCGCAACCTATACGCTGCACAAGAGGCTACTGTTAAGGACAGAATATGGAGAAACCGATTTGTTCCCCACCGGAAAGAGTGTAAGACAGGGATGTATTTTATCACCCTATTTATTTAATCTACATGCAGAACATATCATACGGAAAGCAGGATTGGACCAAGATGAAGGAGGTGTGAAAATTGGAGGGAGAAATATCAATAATTTAAGATATGCAGATGATACCATACTACTAGCAGAAACCAGTAATGATTTGAAACGAATGCTGATGAAAGTTAAAGAGGAAAGCACAAAAGCAGGACTACAGCTGACCGTCAAAAAGACTAAAGTAATGACAACAGAAGATTTATGTAACTTTACAGTTGACAATGAGGACTTTTAACTTGTCAAGGATTATCAATACCTCGGCACAGTCATTAACCGAAATGGAGACAATAGTCAAGAAATCAGAAGAAGGCTAGGACTGGGGAGGGCAGCTATGAAAATGGAAACGGACTGCCTCCAAGTCGATTCTGACTTATGGCAACCCTATGAATAGGGTTTCCGTGGTAAGCGGTATTCAGAGGTGGTTTACCATTGCCTTCCTCTGAGGCTGAGAGGCAGTGACTGGCCCAAGGTCACCCAGTGAGCTTCATGGCTGTGTGGGGATTCAAACCCTGGTCTCCCAGGTTGTAGTCCAACACTCAAACTGCTATGCCACACTGGCTAGAAAAGGTCCTCAAATGCAAAGATGTATTACTGAACACTAAAGTCAGGATCATTCAGACCATGGTATTCCCGATCTCTATGTATGGATGTGAAAGTTGGGACAGTGAAAAAAGTGGATAAGAGAAAAATCAACTCATTTGAAATGTGGTGTTGGAGGAGAGCTTTGCGGATACCATGGACTGTGAAAAAGACAAATAATTGGGTGTTAGAACAAATTAAACCAGAACTGTCACTAGAAGCTAAAATGATGAAACTGAAGTTATCATACCTTGGACACATCATGAGAAGACCTGATTCACCAGAAAAGAGAAATAATGCTGGGAAAAACAGAAGGGAGTAGAAAAAAGAAAGGCCAATCAAGAGATGGATTGATTCCATAAAGGAAGCCACAGAACTGAACTCATAAGATCTGAACAGGGTGGTCCATGATAGATGCAATTGAAGGTCGCTGATTCATAGGGTCGCCATAAGTCGTACTTGAGTTGAAGGCACATAACAACAACAACAACAGAGTTCTCATTCTAGGGCACTATAGAATGAAAAACACAACTATATGGGCAACAGCTGTATAGGTTGGGTCTCTATTTCTTATTTATAAGATTTCAAACCCACTCTTCACCATATGGTCCCAGGTCAGGTTACGACAACAGAATACACAATTATAAAAATAAATGAAACTATTACAATTACAAAACACATAAAACCATTCCAAATGGAACAGAACATCACAGTCTTGATAGAAAGGAAAAGGGCAGGTATATCTGGAAACTACATGGGGTTGCAATGGAAGCAGCATATTATGGAAATTTACCTACTATGTTTTCTCCACTCATCCTCCAAGGAACAAGACCATGCTTGTTGCTCTGGAGGTCATAACAGGGTTGATATGAGGATAAATGTCTAATGGGGGGGAAAGGAGCACATATCCATACACATATGCACATACACACACAGCATTTAACATAGCAACCCTGTCAACTAGGTCAGGCTGAGAGACAGCCGCTGGGCCAAGATAATTCCCATAAACTTCATGGCTAAGAGGGCATTTTAAACAAAAGTCTTCAGGGTCCCAGTGTTACACTCAATCTATACACTAGCTAGTTTTTCTAATAAGCGTGGAAGCATGGAAAAATAGGGGATTGTGCTATAGTCACTTTTAATCAAAGAAATGTAATATTGGCACATTATGTTAGACTTGGAAAAAATCCTGTTTTATGACTGAAACACAGATTTTAAGCAAGAAAAAATATTAATGCAGATTTTCAGTATAGCCTGTCATAGCAAGTGTTCAGACATTCCTCACCCAAGGAACAACCCCTACTAGAAAGGGCTATACTTTATTCTAATCTATCACAGATTGTGGTCCCAATCCTATGCACACTTACTTGGCAGCAAGTTCCATTAAACTCAATGGGGCTTACTTTTCAATAAACTTGCAGAGAATTACGTTATAATAATGAATAATTCACTGACAGGATTCTAGTGTCTACTATTTATTATCTGCATTTCTGTAATTATGTACCCAAGGCAGTTGACAAGCACAAAACAGAATTTTCCTTATGAGCAAACACACCTACTGTAGACTGGAAAAACTTACTCCTTCCAAATATCTCTCTGTCGCACATATATTAAAGCAGTGGTGTTCAAACGCTCTTCTTGAAGCTTTTTCCACATCAGCTTGTCCACCACAGAACACCTTCATGTGCTGATTTGTGGTGGCTGGATTCCTTGAAATTTATTGTTTTATTGTTTGTGGGTTGCTAGCTTTGCTTGTTTCCTACTGTTCTTCCTTTTAACCCTGCTTTCAACTATATGCTGTACTGTTGTGCAGAAAAGGATACTCAAATTGATAAACAATTTTTTAAAAATATCTTTTCCAAGAGCGTTTCCGTTTCCTTTTCCAAGAATATTGTTTCCAAAAATACAATTTCCAAGTGTATGCACAATTCAAGCAGTGTGCTGGCCTGGTACATTTTCTTAAATAATTGGGTGTTAGAACAAATTAAACCAGAACTGTCACTAGAAGCTAAAATGATGAAACTGAGGTTATTGGACACATCATGAGAAGACATGATTCCCTAGAAAAGACAATCATGCTGGGGAAAACAGCAGGGAGCAGAAAAAGAGGAAGGCCAAACAAGAGATGGATTGATTCCATAAAGGAAGCCACAGACCTGAACTTACAAGATCTGAACAGGGTGGTTCACGACAGATGTTGTTGGAGATTGCTGATTCATAGGGTTGCCATAAGTTGTAGCCAACTTGAAGGCACATAACAACAAACATCATGGCTCCAATCCTGACTGGGACTTCCACTGGCTGCTATGTACTGTTTTAAAAATATAACCTGAAGAGTTATCTTACAATGTTAAATGTATGTTATCTGCCTTCTGTGAACATAGTCTGTGTTTGGAAGGAGCTCAGAGCCCCCTTAATTTATTCTTTCCTTGCTCTGAGGTTGAACCATAGCTAAAGAATGTTATGAAATGAATTTGAACTAGCCATCTGCATTTGTTGCACAAGATGTAGCAACCTTTAGACAAAACAGCCTGGAAAGAAATTGTGTAGTTTGACAGCCATGCAATATTACTCATGGTTACTTGGTTGGTAAAAGAGGATCCATCCATTACTTCACATGTTTTTGGTACTTAAAAAAAACCCTTGGTTATTGCCCAAATTCTAGCATACCCCGGCTTAAATTAAAGTGGGAGGGGGAGAAGACATATGAGTGTTCACCCACAAAGCCTTGTACAGTTTTGTTGCAAATAGGTAGCAATGTAGGCAAACAATATTTTTGTTTTGTTTTCAATCACTTAAATTTTGTGAAGGGGCACCAGGAATTAAAGTCTGTTTCCTCAACCATCGTTATGAATTTATTTATGTTATTTTATCACAGTTTTTTTTTAAAAAATCCACTTTAGGATTTCTTCTTAATACATAGAACAGCTAATAGTGTACTCCTATGCATAAATAATACTCAGAACAGAGCTTGGAAGATTACTTTTAAAAAGTAATAAATTACAGTTACAGTTACCTGGCCCAAAAAAGTAGTAATTACTGTTACAATTACAACCGCTCTGAAAGTAACTGATTACTTTACTTTTCCTCCAAAGTAGTCACTACAATTACATTTCAGTTACTTTTTAAAAAAGCCTACAAGGTGCTGGCCTTGGCTGCTGCACATCTAAGTAGCCTAAAACAACATTAAAAATAAACACATACAGAGGTAGTATAATAATTATTTTAATTCATAAGATAGCAATGGTGGTGGGGAGGGATCCCCTGAGATGCAAAAAAGTTAAAATACTGCAAATGCAGCACAGTAGCCAGAGAGGGTGGTGGAGGTCACTTTGTGTGCAAAGTGCAAACACAGTATTCACACACACACACGCATTGTCAACTTTCACCTCCACGGTTCTTTATCTCCATTCTGCTGCTGCCTCCTTCTCCTCCATTATCCATGTTCTTGACCTCTGGATCCTTTTTCCCTCCACTCCATTCTTCACCACTATCTGTTTTTTAAAATAATTGTTTTCTCCACTCCACCCCATCTCACTCTCTGCCTCCTCCCCCATCGCCTCCTACCCATCCACAGAGCATGAGGAAAGAGCGACACTGCACGGAAGCCCAGTTTGAGGAACATGATTTTCATCCACAAATCAGAGGAGCAGAAGACTTCCCCTGCTCCCCCCCAAGTAATGCCCAAAAGTAATTCTGGAAATGTTACAATTACGCCACAAAAGTAGTAAAATTACTCCTAGTTCTATTACAATCAAAATGTAAAGGAATTACCCACTCGTTACTCAAAAAAGTAATGAATTACAAGTAATTCGTTACTTGTGACTAGTTACTTCCAAGCTCTGACTCAGAATAAGGTCCTACTGCAGCCCAAGTGTCCTGACCTGTGTTTTCTAAGGTCACAGTTGAATAAACAGGCAGGCCAGTAACATTTTTGTTGACTAGTAACATTTGTTAACATTTCCAAGATTGTACAGTATCTAATAGATACTATGAGACTTATCTCTTTATTAGCATGGAACTAACACAGGATGAATTTTGGTAGCAGGAAGAGCTAAACTTCTGAGTATTTCTATCATGACAGTATATGGTATGAAACCAGACATTTTCCTAGGTGGATGATGGGGCAAGAAGGTTGTGCTTTTTGAAGTTCTAGGAATGAGACCATTCACTCTTTGTACATATGCATTTTGCCCTGAGAAAATGTGTTAGTAGACACACCTGTAATGAAAGATATATATATCAAGCCTTTGATTGTGTAGATCATGAAAAACTATGGAACGCTTGTAAAGAAATGGGGGTGCCACAGCATCTGATTGTCCTGATGCACAACCTATACTCTGGACAAGAGGCTACTGTAAGGACAAAATATGGAGAAACCAATTGGTTCCCATTCAGAAAGGGTGTGAGACAGGGGTGTATTTTATCACCCTACTTGTTTAATCTATACACAGAACATATCATACAGAAAACGGAATTGGATCAAGATGAAGGAAGTGTGAAAATTGGAGGAAGAAATCTCCATAGTTGAAGATATGCAGACGATACCATACTACTAGCAGAAACCAGTAATGATTTGAAACGAATGCTCTTAGTTAGAGGAAAGTACAAAAGCAGGACTACAGCTGAACATTAAGAAGACTAAAGTAATGACAACAGAAGAGTTATGTAACTTTAAAGGTGATGAGGACGCTGAACTTGTCAAGGATTATCACTACCTTGGTACAGCCATTAACCAAAATGGATACAATAGTCAAGAAATCAGAAGAAGGCTAGGACTGGGGAGGGGCAGCTATGAGAACTAGGAAAAGTCCTCAAATGCAAAGATGTATCACTGAACACCAAAGTCAGGATCATTCAGACCATGGTATTCCCGATTTCTATGTATGAATGTGAAAGTTGGGACAGTGAAAAAAGTGGATAAGAGAAAAATCAACTCATTTGAAATGTGGTGTTGGAGGAGAGCTTTGCGCATACCATGGAATGCGAAAAAGACAAATAATTGGGTGTTAGAACAAATTAAACCACAACTGTCACTAGAAGCTAAAATGGTGAAACTGAGGTTATCACACTTTGGACACATAATGAGAAGACATGATTCAACAGAAAAGACAATAATGCTGGGAAAAACAGAAGGGAGTAGAAAAAGAGGAAGGCCAAACAAGAGATGGGTTGATTCCATAAAGGAAGCCACAGAACTGAACTTACAAGATCCGAACAGGGTGGTTCACGACAGATGCTATTGGAGGTCGCTGATTCATAGGGTTGTTATAAGTCGTAACTGACATAACACACGCACGCACGCACGCACACACCTACAGCCACAACTTTCTAGGTAGAACCATAAAATCATAGAATAGTAGAATTGAAAGGGTCCTCTAAGGCCATCAAGTCCACCCCCCTGCCCAATGTAGGAATCCAATTTAAAGTATACCTGACAGGTGCCTGTCCAGCTGCCTCTTGATTGCCTCCAGTGTTGGTGTGCCTACTAACTCCCTAGGTAATTGGTTGTATTGTTGTACCACTCTAACAGTTAGGAAGTTTTTCCTGATGTTCAGATGAAATCTCGCTTCCTGTAATTTGAGCCCATTATTCTGTGTCCTGCATTCTGGAATGATCGTGAAACAATACTCAGGACAAGGCCTAACCAGCACCAAATAGAGAGGATCTAGTATTTCACATGATTTGGAAACTATACTTCTGCTAATGCTGCCTAAAATAGCATTTGCCTTTTTTGCAGCCCCATCACACTGATGGCTCATATTAGGTTGTGATCAACAACAATTCCAAGATCCTTCTTGCTTGCAGTATTGCTGAGCCAAGTATCCCCCATCTTATAACTGTGCATTTGGTTTTTTTCCCTAGGTGTAGAATGTTGCACTTATCCCTGTTAAATTTCATTCTGCTATTTTCAGCCCAGTGCTCTAGCCTATCAGGATCACTTTGAATTTTGGACATTAATAGAATATATATTGGACATTAATTTAAAAAGTGAAAACCTGAAAAATTCTATTTATTATATTTGTGTCCCAAGTCCTTCAAGGATACCTTCATTCTTCTGGGTGAATTGCTCCAACCTGAATGCCCCTTGACAATGTGCCTTTCCAGGTACAAAATATCCTTACATTTTTATGAGGCTGTTTTTCACATTAAGCAAACAATGTTTGGAGTCAAACAGAATTCAGTGTAATTGTGTGCCTGGCCCCATCTATGTGACTGGCTCTGCTGCTTTACCTACAACTTTCTTCCAGGTGTTGCAAAGCTACAGACTACAGAATGGCCATCTGTATATTTTTATCATCCTCTTGAATCCAACAGGCGTTACAAAAATACACCCAATTTTAAGCAACTTCCCAAAACAAAGATGCTACTAAGGTTGATACACTCCCCTGAACTGTAAAAGGAGGGAGGAAAAAAGGAGATCATATCCCCTTTCCTTAGCAGGCCAAGCGGCTCTATAATACTGGACTTCCCTTCAAATATGCATTTCCTGTGAAGTGCAGTAAACTGGGATTTAAACTGATGAAACAGCAGCACAGTATCAGGGAAGCAGAGAGCAGCTCCTGCACTTCTTGCATTGGCCAAGAAACATCCAACCTACTGGGCTACTTTCTATACCCCCCTCTTTTCTTCCTGCCTGCTTCCAACTTTGAAAAGTTGGAATGTTTGGAGTTTCTGACTTTCCCCCCTTCACCTAGTCCTCCTGAGCCCTCCTCTTCCTATTAACGTCTCTCTACTTAAAACCCCACAACTACCTCATCAGGACCCTCCAAGCAAAGCCTGTCTCCATCTCTGCACATACACCCCAAATTTTGTCTCTAAACCCAGCCATCATGCGCCCCCCCCAATCCGGTAAATTAAGTCTTCTCCGCTCTATATCTCCATTTCTTTTTCTATCACGCACATCCCACCACTTCTACAGAGAGAAGTGTGAGGCCTCAATACGCCTTGGAAACTGTATCTTTCCCATAGAGCCATGGGGGAGCCGGGCTACGGCTATACAAGAGGGAAAGAGGAAACTATTGTGTAGGCGACTCTGCAGGCTCAGATCCGCTAGACTTTTCCTCTGACCGAGGTTTTGAGCCCCGGAGTTGAAAAGAGGTTCCGGTGCAAACTCCTACCTCAACTCAAGGCCTGCCCAGCCATCCTGCTGAAAATCCTTTCCCCCTCTAAAGCCGGAAAGTGCCGTAGCGGAGGAATTCTCGCCAAAGCCAATACAGACTCACCCCCTTCCCGAGCCGGTCTGATGCGAAGCAGGCGAGCCGGCGGCGGGAGAAGCCGCAAAAGGGAGGTCTCCCCACTTCGGGCTTTCTCCTTCTCCACGGGCAACGGAAACGAGGGGAGGGGCCGGCGGCGTCCGGGACTGTGAAGTGGGGAGGAGCCGGCGGAGCCCACGAGGAGACGGCAGAGCACGTCGTCTTTGCTTCTTGCGCGACCCCAAGCTCTGCTCTCCGTCTTCCTAAGAGGTTTTTCTGAGATATAGTTGGCGGTGAAAAGGCTGCCCCGTATGGCTGAGATTCCTCCCTCTGCCTAAGTTGCATTAGAAAAGGCGCTTCTTCCCACCCCGCTGCGGAGGGAAAGAGTTGCATCAAGGGCTTCGCTTTCCATCCATACCACTGACGCCCCGAGAGCGCGGAGTGACCAGACGGGCCAGCGCGTGGGGCAAAAGAGCCGCTTCAGCGGGCGAGGACTACGTCGAGGAGGGCTGCTTCCAGGGCGGTACGCTTCCTCCGTGTCCCCCGCGGGGGCTGCGGCGTAGGAGAGGGCCGTTGGGCAGAGGCCGCTCCCCCAAAGAGTAGCCGGTGCCTGCCTCGCCTTCCTTCTAGTCTGGGCGGCGCAGCAGAGGGAATGGGGCCCGGGAGGCTCCGCTCAGCGAGAACCAAGGGAAGGGAGCACACTTTACCCTTTTGCTTTCCGGTGCTCCAAACCCCCTTTTGCTCACTCCCTGGCTGGGGTGGCCTGCTGGACCCACTCATCCGCATTATGTCGCTCGCAGAAAAAAAGCGCGTGTGTGAGGAAAGGCGGCTAATGCAAGCTGCTGCTCCTGTCTCCTCTTCCCCGCTCGAAAGCTTTCGGGGTGCGCCCAGTCCGCTCTGCCCGGGCCACCCACAAAGTAAGGATGACTGAGCTCAGACACGGAGGACTCCTACTGGACATACATTTGATACATCTTGTCCCAGCTTCGATTCTGCCCCACTTTCACAAATAAATTGCAAAGGTACGCCCTTCCCTGGTTTGCTGAAAGCTGACGGTTTGACAATTACATTTCAGCCTCTTCCCAAGAACAGTGACAACTACTGGACTGAGCAGGCTAGAGACCACCACCTCCTAGGTGCGTGTGATTGCATTATAGTCTGTGATTGTGATGAGTATACCTGCTAATCGAACCCTTCCTCCTCTGGTCTTCACCACTGGTACCCAGTCAATATCTTTAGTTCCTGGCTGCATCCACTAAACAGTGCCTTAACACACACTCAAGTTGGTTACTTGTTCTCAGTTCCTTAGTTGCTTGAACATTGGAAACTAAAAAAGAAGGAAAGTTCACAGTGCCCTGGACACCAAAATAAAGTTTGTATGTCCCTGAACCCCAAACTAGATGTTGGGGTGCCCTGTATCATATACCTCTGTGAAGAAGGGACTCCCCCCTTCAAGGACAATTATAATGTTATTGAAGCAAAATTATCAGGCTTGCAAAATGCTAGTCCGTGCATGATGACATCATACAATCATAATAAATAAGTAACTGGGGTGCCTACCCCAAAATATACTTTGGGCCAGGACAAATCATACACCTCAGCAAACAACAGAGGGTCCTCTATAAAATGCCAATGCATCCTGCCTGGCCCAGAGCTACCTGTAGGCACATGGCATGGATAAGGGTGTCTATGCAGAACAAAAATAGCCAAAGTATGTAGCAGGGGGAAATAACTGGGGGTGCGCCAACTCCAATAAGTGCTTTGGGCCAAATCATACAAGTAAATGAGCAAATGTCCCCTACAAGATGCAAGTGTGTCCTGTCTGGCCCAGAGCTTCTTGTGGGTGCATGGCATGGTTAATGGCATGTATGTCCGCACACACAAACATAGCATGTAGAATAAAATTAATAACTGGGAGTGCCCGACCCAAAATATGCTTTGAGCTACTCACACATAAAGGAGCATGTCCTCTGTGAAATGGCAATAGAGCCCACTTGGCTCAGAGTTTCCTGTGGGCATATGCACAACAACAAAAGCCAAAAAATAATAAGAAAAATAAGGCCCTGGGGTTGCCCATCCCATAATATGCTTTGGACCACTAGAAATCATACACTCACACATATGGGAGAGTGCCCTCTATGAGATGCCTTTGTATCCCACCTGTTCCAGAGCTTCTTGCAGGTGCATTGCATAATCAAATGCATCTATGCATATGGCAAATAGCCAGTATATGTAGGGGGGAAAGTAAGTAGGGGTGCCCACCCCAAACTAATGGGCTTTGGGCCATCATAAATCATGCATTCACACCTATGGGCGAGTGAAATACCATTGGATCCTGCCTAGCCCAGAGGTTCCTCTGGCAGTAAGGCATGTACAAGGGCATCTATGCTCACCACAAATAGCCAAAATAAGTAGAAATATAAGTAAATGTAGGTTCCTCCCCCAAATATGCTTCAGGGTCCCACAAATAATGCACTCACCCATACTGGAGAGTGTCCTCTCCAAAATGCCATTGGATCCCACCCAGTCTACAGCTTTCTGATGGTGCAAGGCTCAGTCAAGTCCATTTATGTACACTAAAAATAACTGAAATGTTTTGGGGGGGAAATAGGAACTTGGGGTATCCACCCAAAAATGTGCTTTGGGCAATAGCATATCATGTGCCCACCCATCCAGAAGAGTGTCCTTCATGCATCTGGGAGGCTGTCCTTCCTGTATGATATCGTGCTGGACCCAGCCTGCCCCAGAGCTTCCTCCAGTTGCACAAGGCATAGACAAGAACATATATGCACAGCTACAAAAGAATCATAGAATAGTAGAATTGCTTTAGGAGCCTATAAAGCCATAGATTCCAACTCCCTGCTCAATGCAGGAATCCTAGTTAAAGCATACCTGACAGGTGGCTGTCCAGCTGCCTCTTGAATACCTTCAGTGTTGGAGAGCCCACCACCTCCCTAGGTCATTGCTTTCATTGTTGCACCGCTTTAACAGGAAGTTTTTCTTGAAGTTCTGCCAAAATCTGGCTTCCTGTAACTGGAGCCCATTATTCTGTGTCTGAGATGATTGAGAAGAAATCCTAGCCCTCCCCTGCGTGATACCCCTTCAGGTACTTGAAGAGTGCTTTTGATGAACAATTCTTATATTCAAACAATTAATAAAAATATATTCTCTTATAAAGCTATAAAGGTTAGAATATTTTAATAAGTTTAGTAGCCAGCCAGCACCCTTTTCTTCTTGGAGCTGTCTCTCCTGCCTGCTAAGCTGAAATGCATAAAATGCTTGGCACAGCTTGAACTCTGAAAAGAGAACTGTGCTGAACATTTTGGTATCTCCAAAACGTAGGAAGAATTGCAATAGCTAAAATGCTAAGCTCAATAGCGGGAGTATTCAGCTCATGTACTGGTATGTGAAGTTCTGAACTTTGCCAAATTGACCAGAACATAATGCAATTCCTATGCAATTTCTATGCAATGCCTATGTAACACTGTAATACCTAGGTAATACTGATATGTAAGCTCCTGATTCATTAATGCTAATTTCTTTGTCCTGAAGTGTATAGAAACTGCAGGTAAGCAGTACCATGAGGCAGTTCTCCACTCACTCAGAGGGAGACTGACAAAGTGTACGCTTGTCATTGAATAAAGGGTTATCTTTTTGCTGCAAGCCTGTGTCTTCCATTCCCTCAAGGACCACCAGTCCAACGAACTACAAAATTCCCCATCACTTTCAGGTACTTGAAGAGTGCTACATTGTCTTCCAGGGTATTAGCTATCTCTCCCAATTTTGTATCATCTGCCAATTTGATGAGCATTCCCTGCACCGCTTCATCCAAGTCATTGATAAAAATGTTGAAGAGCACTGGACCCATGACTGAGCCCTGCGGTACCTCACTTGTTACCTCCCCTGTTTGAGAAGGAACCATTGATAAGCACTCTTTGAGAACAATTCTGTAGCCAACTGTGGATACACCTGATCCGCAGCCCACATTATTTTCTCCGCTAATCAGAATATCATGTGGCACTTTGTTAAAAGCTTTGCTGAAGTCAAGATATATCCACAGCATTTCCAGTCTACCAAGCAGATTACCTGATCAAAAAATGAGATTAAGGTTCATCTAGCAGGATTTGTTTTTAACAAATCCATGTTGGCTTCCAGTAACACAGCATTGTTTTCAAGGTGCTTATAGACTGATCACTTTATAATCTGCTCCAGAATTTTCCCAGGGATTGAGAGCAGGCGGACAGGTCTGTAGTTCCCAGGTTCCTTTTTTTAAAAATAGGGACAACATTAGCCCTCCTTTAGTCATCTCTAGCACTTCACCCACCCCTCCAGGATTTCACAAAGATAGTAGGCAGTGGTTCTGAGTGCAACAGTTCCTTCACTATTCTAGGATGTAGTTCATCAGGCCCTGGAGATCTGAACTCATTCAAAGTAATTAGGTATACCTTGTCCATTTGTCTGTCAATCTCAAACTACAACCCTGCCCCTTCAAGTTGTGCTTCACATTTGCCAGGAGGATCATAGACCCTCTTTTAGGAGAAGACTGAGCCAAAGTAGGGATTTAGCACTTCTGCCCTTTCTTTGTCATCTGTTATCTTTTCACCATCCTCATTCAGCAACTGTACCATTATTTATTTTTTCTGTCTTTTACTATGTGTGCATGTACTATGCATGTACCTGAAGAAAAATCCCCCCCCCCTTGCTTTCAGCATCCTTTGCTAACCTGAGCTCATTCTCAGCTTTCACCTTCTGGAGGCCATCCCTGCAGTTCTGTGCTACCTGCCTGTACACTCCCTTTGTGGCCTGGCCTTCCTCCCACTTCCTGTATGTCTCCTTTTTCTTTTACGGTTATTTCTAAGCTTTTCGTGAAGCCACATTGGCTTCTTCTGCTGTCTTTCACCTTTTTTTCTTGTTGGAATTGTTTGCAATTCTGCCTTCAGGATTTCCATTTTTTGAAACTCCCATGCATCTTGGGCTCCTTTTCATATTAGGGTTGTTTGCCATGGAACCTTACTTATTACTCAGAAGTTGCATGTATCCCTAACTTGGGATGAAGCCTTTGAAAATTCAGTGTTAAAAATGGTAGCATCAAAAATTTGCATGGAGGCAGTCTTGCACATACTGTGCATCTTGGGGAGAATGCTCAATGGGCTGCATATGAAAACCGCTCACATGTTGCAACCAGGGCTGTGGAGTCGGTATGACAAACCTTCGACTTCAACTCCGACTCCTCTATTTTTCTACTGTCTGACTCCGACTCCAACTCCTTCATAAATGGCAAATGTATATTGATTTATGTTAAAATATTAATATTAAAATATTAATTTTATTTTGAAGGCAGAGTTGGTACATTTCTACCGACTCCGACTCAAAATTGCTTCCGACTCCGACTCCGACTCCACCCAAAATTGCTTCCGACTCCGACTCCACAGCCCTGGTTGCAACTAAGAAAAATACAAAGATCTATTGTGACGTCTGAAGAATCAGCAAAAGTAATGGATGATATTCTTAGCCCTGAAGATGAATACTTTATGGGCTTTGCAAAGAAGCTGATTATGAATAGACCGTTCAAATTTATTTTGTGAAGAGTGCAGCCACATGCTCATATAAAAATAAAAGTATGTTTCACTAAAATTACTGGATGAGAAAATTACTTTGTAAAGCAGTAAATAATGCATTAATCCCCTATATTATTTTTCCCCGTATTAGCACACAGACAGTATCTCTCGATTTAAACGGATAGTTCAAAGGCATAATCAGCTGCAACTGCAGAGGCCTCTGAACCTCCATCTACATCAAATTAGACTGGGTAATCTTGTGTGGCTTTATTCTGCTTGGATTGTAAAACAGAACTGATGCTGATTTGAATGGATATCTTCTAAAAAAAACCACCCCTTTTCTGTAATTCTTGCTGGCCCTTGAAATTGTGGAAAAAGCTACTATATCAAAAAAGTTTTGGACAATGATGAATAGGTACTATCTGTCAGATTTGATAATATTGTGTGAGCATATCATTGTTGGCAAGTCCGCTATGATGAATTACTCTCAAAATATCCTTTTATTAGTTTTATAGAAAGCAGCTGGACTGTGAGATGAGAGATATTCTTAACAGAATGGATCTGCCAGCTAGAGTATGACAAGGCCAAGCTTTATAACTATGTTCTTTAGAGGTCTCTAACCAGGCTGGGGAATCCCAAAAAAGTAAACTGAATCTCTTTTTACCCACCGAAGAAGCAGCGTTGCCTCCACCACCACCCCGAAACAGACACTACTGTTCAAGAGGTTTTTGACGGTCTCCCCACACATCATAGGGAAAATGCTGTGTTTCTGTTGTATAAATTAAAACAGCAGAAAGATATTTCATCCTGAGATGAAAACAGCATGTTCCTATATGGGGGGTGGGCTTATCGTGCTCTAACATTCTAGATCTGGTCAAAGGGATCACCAAGAGCGGAATTCTTACCAATAAGAGAAAACCTAAAGCGTGGGATGCAGTTTTGAAAGCCTTGACAGACCTGAACATCCCCACCTCTCTTGCTGGGAACTCGACAGCCAGAAAAGAACTGGAAAACTTGGAAATGAAGACAGATGTTACAAAGACCCCCCCCCCAGCTTGGAAAACATTTTGTGAAGGCCTAATGGCAGCATGGACAGGAAGGAGAGGTGTTGCCTCTGCCACCCAGTTGGCTCATATTGTAACTGAATTTTAAAAAATGCTTCTTTGAGATATTTTTTTAATTTTATTTATTTTTTACTGTTGCATTTTACATAGGGGAGGCATGCTTGGATATGTTGAAACATTTTGCAGGGTTGGAGCCAGGCTTTTTCCCAACCTTGACATATCCTACAACCATGCGGTCATTTTTTGAAGGATCTTCAGAGTACAGATGCTGCAGCAAAAGAATTTGTTTTGGACCAGGTGGGCTATTTTCAGAATAAGTTACAAAATGTTGCAGCAGAAGTTAGTCTATTACCTTCTCCTTTCCTATCTTCTACTGAGGAATAAGGCCACAACTCTACCCCAGGCTCCAATTGTATCTTATGCAGCACAAAACTATATAGTTGCTGATGAATATCTGTTAGGATTAGATCTTTTATACGCACATTGTTTGAGTCTATCTGATCAGAGCCATTGAAATGATGGGAATCATTTATGCAAGGAAAAAGGAAATCACTTTGAAGGAACAAAGTCCCTTAGATGTGCTGGTAGCATGCGAAAAGGGGAAGGGCAGTGCTGACTACCTACTTCCCTACACTGCAGTGGTGCTATTTCTATTAACACCCTTTCTTGGAATGTAACAGCAGATGGGAATACAAATCTTTTAACATACTCCATTTCAAATTCTTTTTATTCAAGAAACTTAGGTCGCTTCAATGGCTTTTCCTCTCTCCCTGGCTTGGCAGTATACATTTTACCAGCTATCAAATCAGATGGCAGGGAATGGTCACAGGGTGGTTTAGTAACCATCATTTCAGATGACTATAATCCAAATATTTCAGATTGATGCAGATATTAGTAGCAATGCCCTAATACTTTGCATTATCTGACCTTCAGTTCTTTTTTTCTCTTTTTAAATATATATTGTCCTCTGCAAAATTTAAAGTATGAGGAAATGTCAGTCTGGACTGATTTAGATCATGTTCTCAACAGCTTGAGTCAAATATTGAGCCTTTAATTTTAATAGCAGGTGACATAAATGCCAGGAAAGGGCAAAATAATTGTAAAATAGGTGACAAAATGGGTCTTACACAAGAGCAATGTATTCCTTTTCCTACTAGGAACTCAAAAGACCATGGGATTAATAAAGCTAATCAATCTCTTTTGCCCTTGTTTTTAAGTTCCATTTATATACGTGTAGTGGGATGGATTGACACCCAGAATGTGCAGTGTGCTGCTCAGAAGCACACCTTAGCAGGAACCACAAGAAAATTGAAACAAGAGGATGGAAAGGGACTCAACTAGATTTTGAGCTTTGGTGGCACAAGGGATAAGACGGTGTCATGCTCCTATTGACATTAAAATTGCTTCATCGCAGTGGCACACTCATTTTCCTTTCCTTTTTAGACAGTCTAGCACTGGGATCATTCTAGATTTCTCCCACTATATGGATTTTCTAGAATCACAGAGTTGGAAGGGACCTACAAGGCCGTCAAGTACAACCCCCTGCTCAATGCAGGAATCTAAATTAAAGGATATATGACAGGTGGCTGTCCAGCTGCCTCTTGAATGCCTCCAGCGTTGGAGAGCCCACCACCTCCCTAGGTAATTGGTCCCATTGTCATGCTGCTCTAACAGGAAGTTTTTCCTGACGTTCTGCCAAAATCTGGCTTCCTGTAACTTGAGCCCATTTTTCCGTGTCCTGCACTCTAGGACAATCTATAAGAGATCCTGGCCCTCCTCTGTGTGGCAACCTTTCAAGTACTCGTCTCCCGTCAGTCTTCTCTTCTCAAGGCTAAACTCGCCCAGTTCTTTCACACTCTCCTCATAGGGCTTGGTTTCCAGTCTCCTGATCATCCTTGTTCCCCTCTTCTGAATCTGTTCGTCTGTTCGTCCTTCTAAATGTGTGGAGTCCAGAACTAGATGCAATACTCAAGATGAGGCCTAACCAGTGAATAGAGGAGAACCAATACTTCTAGTTCTTTCCTCCTTCCCTAAATGGGATCCTGTAATCCCAGATGAAATAAATGATTTGATTAATTCTTTGTCTGCTAAAAAAAAAAGTCCCTGGAGAGCATATGCTCCTAGGAGAATTGGTTAGATCAAATCTTGCTTGGTAGTGTCCAGTTCCTGCTGCAATGTTCTGTTATAGGAACCACCGTGGAAAAACTCTTTGGGGATGGGCAGATCCAAAGAATTCCAGACCAATTAGTTTGCTTAGTGTTGCTTCTAAATTGTATTCTGAATACTTGCTATGAAAATTGGAGTCTTGGGCTCTTGAAAATGAAGTTATAGCTTAAGAACAGGCAGGGTGAATTTACAATAGATGTTTTGTTCTTCATCACTTGATGAAAAAATACTCTCAAAATGGTAGGAGTTGTTTCCTTCATGGATTTTAGTTCTGCCTTTGATGACATTAGATAGAGGTTGTTTGTGGTAACTTATTTCTCACTAACATTCACAGAAGATTGATTTTAATAGAAACACATTACTCCAATACCCCTCTCAGGGTTAGAACCAGGTCAAACGGATTATAATCAGAAAATATATCAACTGACAGAGGAGTATATCAGGGATGTCTCTTTGCTCCTTTCCTCTTCAATTTTTATATCATCAATGTTGTAGAAGAACTGAGTGGTTTGGAATATTTTCCAGTCTCAATTCTGGATGCTAAGCTCTCATTTCTTTTGCACACTGATGATACTGCAATTATTTCCATCAGGTTATTTGGGATGCAGAGGCTATTGAATAAACTAAGTAAGTTCTGCAGAAAAGAGCATTTGATCATTAATAATGCCAAAACAAAAGTGGTAGTTTTGGAGAAGAACAGAAAAACACATACATGGAAATTGGATAGTAAACCCATTGGACAGCAGCATAATTTTAGATACTTTGGACTTGGGTTTAATGCCCAACTTTCATGGAAGCCACATCTGGATGCAGTTAAGTTGAAGTCCTCCCATTCCATACAGTCCCTGGTGCATTTTTTTAAATTTCAAGGGAGGAGTCTGGTTGTGCCATCAGTTGAGGTATTTCTGAACATTGTTCTGCAAATAATGTATAGTCCATAGATATGTGGGTATATTAAATGTTTTATTTTGGAGGTGGTGCAGAATTATTTCATGAGATTCCTGTTACCTATCCCTCAAGGTACACCTGTGCCTCTTCAGGGCAGAAACAGGATTATGTTCTATAGAAACCTGTGCTTATGTTGTACTGCCTTATATTGGCTGAAGCTGGCTTGTATGAATTATATCCTGCCTGCCCCCCCCCACAAATTGCTTTCAACTGCAAACTTCATTGCAAAACCTCTGGGTCAATTCTGTTAGAACTACCCTTCACATATGTGGGATTAATACTGAGGTTCTACCTACCTTCTCTTCCATCAGAATTAAGCAGTTTTTAAGACCAAACAAGAGATGGATTGATTCCATAAAGGAAGCCACAGACCTGAACTTACAAGATCTGAACAGGGTGGTTCATGACAGATGCTCTTGGAGGTCGCTGATTCATAGGGTCGCCATAAGTCGAAATCGACTTGAAGGCATATAACAATAAAAGAATCCATATTTACTCTAAGCAGTAGGAATTGTATTCAATCATACAATGTCATACACTTTCTGGTACCCATTACATAAAACAACATTTGGTTTGAATTCTCCCCATTATCAAAATTTACCTACCAATATGAGCTAAATGGGGGCAGAAGTACAATACATGAAATCACTGCTGTAAGCACCCTCTGCTAATAAAAGTGATGGTTCTGTCCCTGCCACTGGTACAGCTTATGTACCTTCAGCATTTAATCTTTTACATCATCTGTGTCTATTGACTGAGAAATTAATTGTATGTTTATTTGTTACACTGAAAGAGGTGGAAGGCTCATTGTTACACAAGTGGAGAAGTGAATAAAATTTAAAGGGAGAGAGTGAGCTTAAACACCAGAGATTACACTATTATCAGCTGCCTTGAGTACCAGCAGAAATGTTTCCTGTTGTCCATATAAACTTGAGAAAAAAAAACTAGTTTTGAAATCAATATTGGGGAATAAAGGCTCTGAGCAATCCTTAAAATGGATTCAGAATCCCTTAGTATTTACTGTTTTTCTCTTGCCAAATGGCAATAAAATACAAGTTGTACGGCATGCTGCAATCCTTATCGGGGTTGGTAACTAAGAAGTTAAAAGTACAGTTAAATCACCTAGTGTGGGTCACATATGAAGAGCGGTGATTTATTTCAGTAATAGACTGGTGCACAAGATTTGAGAACAAGGGAATATTTAATTATAACAATAGTGTATGTAAGAGGGTCTTTTAGGCAAATATTAGAACACTGTCCACAAAATGGGGGTAAACGTGGCCAGATGCCCTAAAGGAGCCTCCTGAAATTTAGTCAGCTTCCCTACAAAAGTTATCATGTGGATTGGATGTCATAATCAGCTGGAAAAAATAGAGGACATGTTTGTATGAATCACCTTGGGCCAGGGAGGAGTTCCAAACCTAGCAGCTGCTGGACTTAAGTCAGCGCAGTAGCTGGACTCCCATTCAGTGCTACAAAGCTGCCCTGGAAAAAGGCAAGTGCTTCTAAAACTAGGAGATCACAGAGGCAAGCATCATGGGTACATGTAGCATGTACAAAACAAATGGTGCCAGAGAAAAACATTCAAAACAAGAAAAATTCTGAAGCCATGTCACATTTTTAAATATATAGATTATTTTGCTAGGATACAAAAAATATAAATATAATTAATGCCACACAACGTTGTATTAGGCATAGTGAAGGCATCTACAAAACACACTTTCAAAGCAACAAGAGATTCCCAATCCCTTGATGGTCTGCACTGATGTACAGAGAACCATTTATACATAAAAGCTGGCACACGAGGAATGAATGTGCAGCATAACATTACATTTCCAACAGCAACCAAGGTCCACCCTCTGTGTTGATCTGACAGTTGAAACAGAAACGAAGTAAAATCCACTGCCAGGTCAAAAATGAAGTCAGCCAATTCCAACAAACCAGAATTTTCCTAGCTAACAAGTACATAGAATTTTAATTTATATTGTGACTGTACCCTAATTCCATAGGCAAACTACAGCATGAAATCACATTTTTCTTTTAAAAAAAAAAATCAGTTACAGTGCTAGTCAGAGAAGTCGCAATGTGCTATAAATGGGAGCCAAGTTTGGCCACTTGAATAGCCAGCCACATTTCTTTGATGATGTGGAGAATTCCTTATTTTAAAAATGCTCCAAATTAGAGTTTATACTTATGTCAGTTTAATACTAATTTTACACAAATTAATTGTCATGATTTCCCCCAAACAGGAAATATTCTCCCAAATATTCCCTGAAATATTCAATAGGAATTGTTTGGTGGTCTGGAGAAGTAGTTAATGGGAAAACAAAATGACTTAAAGCCAGACTTAAACTGGCTTTATATTGCAAAGATTCACATAGCTAAAAGCAAACAGAAAGATCATCTACCTATCAGACAGAAAATATTTCATATAACCAAACAGCACTGTGCAGCTGTACAGGAAGCTGTGTTAAGAACAAGGGTGAAAATAGTAAAGTTCTTTAATAGCTGGGACAGATGGAGCATTAATCCAAATAAAACTATCTTCTATGCAATCAAAACAATAATTCTTCTGCATCAAAGGCCCTTGTTGCAAGTCTTAGACCCGACAAAGATATCTTCTTGGGATGAAGCAATTCATGCTAATAAGCACAGAATACAGCCAGCGCAGCTCTGCTGAGTCTTCTCTTTCCAAGGATAAACAAGAGTTGCAAAAACAAGAGGATCATGGCCTGAGATCTCCTTACTAATTACTCTACACACTCCTTCCTTTAGTTCCACATAAGTGTACAATTCTGTTAGTGGCAACTTTTTTTTGAAGGCAATTGTAGCTCACCAGCTTTTTCTGAAAGTGACAAAAAAAATTCACTTAAAACAGAATACCAAAGTTACAATTGATAATGACTGAGGATTTTTTTAAAATCCAGCTATTAGAAAACATCTCTGCAAAACTGCATTGCTTTGAAGACACAGCAGGGTGATACATGTGATGTGACCGCCAGAAAGGCAAATGTCATTTGAGGCTGCATTAACAGAAGTATAGTTTCCAAATAGCGTGAAGTACTAGTTCCCCTCTGGCACTGGTTAGGCCTCATTTTGAGTACTGGATCCATCTCTGGACACCACACTTTGAGAAGGATGCAGACAAAGGGGAACAGATTCAGAGGAAGGCAATAAGGATGATCAGGGGACTGGAAAAAAACCCTGTGAGGAGAGACTGAAAGAATTGGGCAGGTTTAGCCTGGAGAAGAGAAGACTGACGGGAGATATAATAGTACTCTTCAAGTACATGAAAGGTTGTCACATAGAGGAGGGCCGGGATCTCTTCTCGATCGTCCCAGAGTGCAGGACATGGAATAATGAGCTCAAGTTACAGGAAGCCAGATTTCAACTGAACATCAGTAAAATCTTCCTAACTGTTAGAGCGGTACAACAAAGGAACCAATGACCTAGGGAGGTGGTAGGTTCTTCAGCACTGGAAGGCATTCAAGAGGCATCTGGACAGCCATCTTTAAGTTGGATCCCTGCATTAAGCAGGGGGTTTGACTCGACGGCCTTATAGGCCCCTTCCAACTCTACTATTCTATGAACTCCCTGCCTATTGACATCAGGCAGGGATCTTTGCTGTATTCTTTTCAGTGCCTGCTTAAATTTGTTTTGGTTAGGCAAGCCTATCCAGACACAGATGCTGATGTTTTTTAATCTTTAGTCTGTTGCTATTTTATTGGTTTAAAATGTTTTTAATTACTTGTTTTTAATTTTTATCAATAATTTTAACGTTATAGGCCCTTTCAACTCTACTATTTTATGATTCTATTTGCTGGTGCATAGGGATTTCAACCGCACAGAATCCAGACACATCTGTAACTTAATGAAAGTCCAGAATTGGGGGCCAGAAGAAAAAGGAGCAGGTCCAGACAGCTTATTCAGTTGTCAATGTACTTTGGAAATATAGAAAATAACACCTGAAGGCAATTTACAAGAGAAATTCTACGACATACAATTGAACCATAGCTAAGCAAGTGCTCATCCCAAGGATCCCTTGCAATCAAAGATGCAATCAAGGCCCTTGGGTTAAGAAACAATATTGCTTATAGGAACAGATAATCTGCAGACAACCATGGACTATAAAGATTTGGCTTAATCTAGCACAGGTATCAGCTTTCCTTGTGCCTTAGAATATACATGCCCTCAGTCAGTTTTTAATTTTCATATTCAAGCAAAAAATAGAATTTAACTGGTCTCTATTCAAAATACATATTGGTATCACAACAGTCACTATGTGCTGTTTGAAGCAACATTAAAAAAAAAACAAATTACTCCCAACTGAACATTTAGAATGTTTTCTTGTGTATAAGATAAGGAAGTTTGCCTTCCACATAAACAAAAATGACTTGGTGGCTTAGCAACATGAATGCCATGTTCTTTAAATAATTTCTCAAAAAGAAACAGATCAATTAATAATAAAAAAAGGAAAGAAGGAATGCCACTGATTGAAACAAGAGAATTAGAAATCCTTATATGATTCTTGAAACTAGCACAGCATGTCAAGGATGTTTTTCAGTTTTCATGAACAGTTATCAAGTGGAGAGACATACTGACAAATCAGCAAAGCAATGAACAGAAACCCACTAACTTTACTGAAAAACAGAACTGCAGAGTAGCAAAACATCCAAGACATTTCTTGTTCCAAGAGCACAGATATATCAGTAGAATTAGCATGAAGGACACAGCTAACCATGTGAGGCAAATAGGCAGCAAAGTTCCATTAATATAATCCCAGCAGCAGGAATTCTTAGACACAGTGATGATCAGCTGCTCTAGGGATAGGGCTCAATATCAGAGTTTTCTCTCCTAAAAAGCCTTCCTCTCGGGATTACATATTCCTTCTCCAAAAATGCATATCGTGCTCTCCAGAAAGAATGCATTCTATATTGTCTGTTAACATGGTCCATTTTCTTTCTAGGCAAGCACAGGGACATTTTAGTTGCTAGTTTCTGCACCACACACCCCAGGATTGTCATGTACGATTTTCTTCTCAGAAGCTAGCACAAGAAGAAAAACAAGAGGTGGTGTTGGTGTACCGTCTCTGTTATTCACAAGCTAGTTTGCTATCAAAACTGGAGAGTCCAATGGCAAATGCCTGAAGGGCACACAGGGGGTAGTTAAAGTCCAGAGTGAACACGTCTTCTGCTACACGGCCAAATTGCATCACAATGTAGTCAGCTAGAGAAAGAGAGAAAAAAGTCAGAATCTGCTTGCGATATTTGGAGGTAGTAATGAAAAGTAACATCAAATTTATTGTTTATTTATTTATTTATTATTAGATTTATATCCCACCTTTCCTCCCAATAGGAGCCCATGGAGGCAAACAAAAACACTAAAAACAGATTTTAAAACATATTAAAAACATATTAAAACAAAACATTTAAAAAAGCTTTAAAAACATCTTCTTTAAAAAAGCTTTAAAAACATCTTCTTTAAAAAAACTTTAAAACATATTAAAAAGCAATTCCAACACAGACACAGACTGGGATAAGGTCTCTACTTACAAGGCTTGTTGAAAGCGGAAGGTCTTCAACAGGCGCCAAAAAGATAACACAGATGGTGCCTGTCTGATATTAAAGGGCAGGCAATTGCAAAGGGTAGGTGCCATTACACTAAAGGTCTACTTCCTATGTTGTGTGGAATGGACCTCCTGATAAGATGGTATCTGCAGGAGGCCCTCACCTGCACAGCACAGTGATCGACTGGGTATATAAGGGATAAGACAGTCTTTCAGGTATCCTGGTCCCAAGCTGTTTAGGGCTTTATAAACAAAAACTAGAACCTTGAACTTACCCCAGTAGCTAATCCATAGCCAGTGCAATTCTTTAAGTAGCAGAGTGACATGTTGGCAATAACCTGCTCCAGTGAGCAGTGTCGCTGCCACATTTTGCACCAGCTGTAGCTTCCGGACCAACCTCAAGGGCAGCCCCACATAGAGCACATTACAGTAATTCAGCCTGAAGGTTACCAGTGTGTGGACAACAGTGGTCAGGCTATCTTGGTCCAGAAACACCCGCAGCTGTTTTACCAGCCGAAGGTGGTAAAAGGCACTCCCAGGCACTGAGGGTGAAGGACATCTGTTTTGGTATGTAAGGATTTTGAAAGAAAACAGTGGCACAGGAGAAGAGGACTCATGTGCAGGGGTCTGGCTATTAAGGATGGCAGTGGCACTCGTAAAAGATTTTGGAAAGCAACATGTGGCTTACTGGGACTGAATCTTATGACTGGTCTCCTTCTCATCAAATCCAGCAATTTTCAGTGAAAGATTCTAGGTGTACTCCCCACTTGACCCTTGTCATCTACCGGATTAAGAGTTTGTCCCTCCAACTTCTGCCTTAGCTCTTAAAGACTTACAGTCATTTTCATGAACAATCTGGAAGTTCTTCACTGAGGCCTGGGTGACTCTCCCGTGGAAATTCAAGACATATGACTGGGTATCATCATTCCATACTGGAGCTTTGTTGTGCAATTCAATTAAGTTCTCCATATTTTTATTTTGCCATTTTGCCAGCAAACTCTCATGCTCCTGTACAACAAAATAGGTAGAAAAGCAGGACATCAGGTTTCCTCTTCCCTCCCATTTCCCTCAGCCTTCGTCTGCAAAACTAATGACAGATCTTCAACTTCACACGGATTTTTTTTTATTCCTACTCACCAACACACACACAAATGATAATGTTAATATTTTCATTATATTTCTCATTCATAGAATCATAGAGTTGGAAGAGGCCTACAAGGCCATCAAGTCCAACCACCTGCTCAATGCAGAAATCCAGATTAAAGCATACCTTTATACATACTACCGAACAAACCCAGTTTTCAGTATACATATTTATTTTCATCCTCCAACTCTCACATAATTAGATCAATGTCAATGGTAGCAAATTTGCCATATTTTTAAACAGTCAAAAGCAGTTGGGGGATTTGTTATTTTTCCAACTACCTACACACAGAAAATATTCACTGAGCACCAGGTCAGGTTTTCTGTTTTGCCTTTCAAGTTATTTTAGAGAGATGATTTTGTATCATGAAGCAACTCTCTGGACAACACCCAATGTCACACAAATGGATTTTCCTCCCCCTTCTTCTCTGATCCCTATGTCCTCCCCACATCTACTCTGGACTGTCCTCAGATCCATGGAGGAACATGGGGGCTGCAGGATGGAAGACAGGAAGGGAAGTCCTGTTGGGCTGGCAAAAGTTCATTCTGCTGCTGGGCAGCCACCAAGACATGTCACCTATAGAATGTAGTATCTGCAATTAACTTTTTCCAATTTGTTTAATTTGACAACAAAAATACCAGATCTGTATAAAATATGTTGACCGTATATTTATCACACCCAGTAATCAAGCAGTATTTTATTTTAAGCATTTCTGTAATGATTTTTGGGCAATAAAAAGCCCAACTAATTATACGGAAAAATATATGCAAATGAGTATGTGCATTACACAAACAGTCCAAATAAAAGAGTAATGCTCCACGCTATACTGCTTGTGCAGCCTAATTTTATAAGTACATTAATACATACATATTATTACACAGTTAAATGCATTGTTGCATGTATCTGTTTGTGTGCTGGTTACTTTAGGAAATCTGGAGTGTCAGGGCTGGCACCATAGGGAGGCCAGGTCAGGCCCTGGCCGAGAACCCCTCCTTAGGGTGAGAGAGTAGCACTCCCATTCTGCGATCCATTAATTGCAGCAGTGTTAGCTCCTGACCCTGCCATGGATCACGGAGAGCGAGCTCCAAGGCACACTCCCCCAATACAGTCAGTGCGGGCTTCAGTAAGCCTACACGCATGCCCCACCCATCTTACCTATCCCTATGAATGATGTAACTGACGCATCTCCCCAGGAAATGGTAGGATGGCAGCATGCACATGCCTGCCATCAACCAAGATAGTGGTGGAGGCTTCCCTAAAGGGCTGATGCTCCTGCTGCCACCTTGGTTGATGGCAGGCATGGCCATTCACAGGGATGGGAAAGGTAGGTGGGATGGGTGGGCGGGCTGATTAGCCCCATACCATCTGTATGGGAGGCTGGGCTCTGGCACTACGGGCCCAGGACAAGTTGGTGCCCAAGGGCCCAGCCATGCCTGGCACCAGCCCTGTGGAGTGCATATGTATATAATATGCACATAATGTTATATTTATAATAATTTGCATAATATACATATAATAATGCACACAATAGGACAGATTTGTTCATATTTTTAGTGGAACTAGGGGGAAACTAGTTTCTCATAAAGATAAAGGAACAAGACTGTAATTGTGGATAACTTCACTTGATTTGCTAAGTCTGCTTTGGCTCACTTTCTTTAGTGATCTGTTTTGCGTCTCTTTTGAGTTCTTTGCCATGTTCTCATGATTAGCAGCCAGTGGCATGCGTACTACATTCTGCTGTTGTAAGCCACTCTGTCTCAGTATTCGTCCACATCCCACTCACAGCAATATAAAAACAGTAAAGGGCTACAATATATGCTAGTATAAGTTTTGAAATGTTTGACAAATCAGAAGTTAATAACAAAAACAAGAAAAGTATTGGGATGATACTACATGGTGAAAATGACCCACTTTGAAACTTACATTTCGTGGCCTGATTGGAATCCGCTGGTGATTCAGATTCATTCCTGGAATAATGACTGACATTTTCCTGGGTCCCTTGAATCCGAGCACATTAGTTTCCTTTTGAAAAAGGAGGCAGAAATTTAAATGTTTTAAACTGTTTTAGAATGCTTTTCTTTTTGTTGCTGTTAAATTGTTTTGCTCTGTTTGCCACCCTTGGCTCCTTTGGGAGGAAGGGCAGGATATAAATGTAATATTAAATAAGAGTTCTCTCTTGATAAAGGTCATCTATTTGGGCAACCAAGGCCGATTCAGTCCAGAACCAGGCCTAAATCCAGACTGAAGTATATCCAGAGAATCAATATCATCCAGAAACACTTGAAGGTGCTCCACCCCAACACTACCTTCTCACAAAAGGGGTATTGGTGACTGGCCAGTAGTTATTACACACCATTAGGTCTGGGTTGGACTTTATAAAGACTGGCCGCACCATTGCCTCTTTGAGGGTAGCTATCCCATCATAAATCCCATCTATAAATTGTGTATTCACAACATCCTGGACCGCCCTGGTCCACCTCACTCTAGCTAGCTTTGATCAGACAGGACGGGTAGGGGATCCAGATAGCATGTATTGTAACCCTCTCAAGTTTCCCCCCCAGCACTTTTTATATACAATCCATTTGCTTGAAGATGATCACAGACTCTCAGCCAAACAACCCAAGCATAGATCAGCTATAGCCAGTACACACCGAAAGGGTACATTGTAACATACCATGCAGCTAAACTCTTTTCACAGTCATTCCACCCCATCTTTCGCCTGGGATATTGGGGTCCCAGGAGTCTCTCACCCTGGGTACCCTAGGGAGTGCATTTAATCCTATGTATGGTCAGACAGTCCCCATCTCAATCCCATACAGCGATACAATACTAACAATACTTGAGGAAGGGAGTAAAAGGGGTGAGACAATGGCAGTGATTCCCTTTGGTGTTTATTTTTTGGGGTTGGCCCACTGGGCCACAAACGGCTTGTATGACTGTAGGGGTTGGCAATCAGCCGAATGGTTTCTAGCCCCCAAGTTTATTATGTTCTCTGGCAGCTCACTGGAGTTCTTAGCTAAATGGTTAATTAAAGCAACAGGCTTACTAGTGGATAAGGGGGGGCAGGTAGTTCAATCCTCCCCTGAGAGAAGTCTCTATAGTGCCCTCCCCATCTGAGCAACAACAAAATTAAAGGTGATTCAATACACATCTTCAAACTTTTCCCCTAAAACAACCATTACCATAAAATCTCTCTTTGTAACCTTCTTCCATATAAACCTGCCTGAGAACTGTATTTAGCAGCCTTCTCTATGTACACTTACTGTCTGAGGGCCTCTTCAGCTGGGAAGAGTTTGCCTAGAGAGCAGGGCCGGTTCTAAAGGGCGGCCAGGTGAGGCACTGGCCCGAGGGCCCCTGGAGCTACAGGGGCCCCTCCACTCCCCTTCCACGATCCGCAGCTGATCGCAGGACAGGAGGAGCTTCTGAGCCACCCGCCATCCCCCCGCTTCACCTACCTTTCTCTCTGCTGTTTTTTGCAGTGCACACAGGGTTGCCATTAATCAAGATGGTGGCAGAGGTTTCCGTAAGGGGCTGAAGCCTCTGCCGCCATCTTGGTTGATGGCAGCAATGCACACGCATGCATGCCATCAACCAACATGGTGACAGAGGCTTCAGCCCCTTATGGAAACCTCGGCGCCATCTTGATTGATGGCAACCCTGTACGCAGCCACAAAAAAAGGAGAGAAAGGTAGGTGAAGCGGGGAGATGGCGGGCGGCTCGGAAGCGCCTGTCCTGCGATCCGTGGCTCCTGCAGTGGAACACGGAAGGGGAGCGGAGGGGCCCGGGGCAGGCTGGTGCCCAAGGGCCCCGGCATGCCTGGAGCCGGCCCTGCTAGAGAGATATGCTTGGCCCCCTTACTGCCTCCTTTTCCATAGGTAGTAAGGCAGCTTTATTACACCACATGGTGAATTAGTTTGGTCTATTACGCTCTGCTCAGCTAGAACACTGTACATGCCCCCAAAATGTGTGCAATTTGACTTTGCTCGAAAATGAGAGTATCAGGGAAAGCCACTATAGTGTAAGCCACTGCTGGTTTCAGCACAAGCAAGCCATAAACAGTAATCACAAGTGCTCAAATTAAACCCAGCGAGTTAATGCATGTAACACCTTTAATTTGGCCATTAATTATCCATTGTGAATGAATGAAAGCCACCTCCCTAGGTCATTGGTTCCACTGTTGTACTGCTCTAACAGTTAGGAGGTTTTTCCTGACATTCAGTTGAAAGCAGGATTCCTGTAACTTGAGCCCATTATTCTGTGTCCTGTACTCCAGGATGATCAAGAGATCATGGTCCTCCTCCGTGTGGCAAACTAGCGCGCTATCATATCTCCCCTCAGTCTTCTCTTCTCAAGGCTAAACATGCCTAGTTCTTTCAGTCTCTCCTTATAGGGCTTTGTTTCCAGTCCCCTGATCATCTTCGTTGCCTTCCTCTGAACCTGTTCCAGTTTGTCTGCATCCTTCTTAAACTGTGGTGTCCAGAACTGGATGCAGTATTCAAGATGAGGCCTAACCAGTGCTGAATTGAGAGGAAGCAATACTTCACGTGATTTGGAAACTATACTTCTACTAATGCAGCCTAAAATAACATTTGCCTTTTTTGCAGCCACATCACACCGTTTGCTCATGTTGTGATCAATGACAATCCAAAGATCCTTTTTCCTAAGTGTAGAACTTTGCATTTATCCCTGTTGAATTTCATTCTGTTGTTTTCAGCCCAATGCTCCAGCCTATCAAGGTCCCTTTGAATTTTGTTTCTGTCTTCCACAGTATTAGCTATGCCCCCCAATTTTGTATCATCTGCAAATTTGATAAGCATGCTCTGTACCTCCTCATCCAAGTCGTTAATAAAAATGTTGAAGAGCACTGGGCTGAGAACTTCTGCCCAGTTTGAGAAGGAACCATTGATAAGCACTCTTTGAGTATGATTCTGGTGCTAACTGTGGATCCATTTGATAATTGTTCGATCCAGCTGACATTTAGCTAGCTTGCTAATCAGAGTATCATGGGGCACTTTGTCAAAAGCTTTGCTGAAGTCGAGATATATTATGTCCACAGAATTCCCACATTTGACCAGGAAGGTCAAAGATAAAAAAAATGAAATAAGATTAGTCTGGCAGGATTTGTTCTTGAAAAATCCATGTTGTCTTCTAGTAATCACTGCATTGCTTTCAACGTGCTTACAGACTGACCGCTTTATAATCTGCTCCAGAATTTTCCCAGGGATTGATGTCAGGCTGATTGGTCTGCAGTTCCCATCTTACACCTTTTTGCCCTTTTCCAAGATTGGGACATTTGCCCTCCTTCAGCTTTCCAGCACTTCACCCATCCTCCACAATTTTGCAGAGATAATAGACAATGTTTCCAAAAGTTCTTCAGCCAGTTCCTTTAATACTCTAGGACAGTGGTTCCCAACTTTTATGAGCACGGGACCCCCTTTATAAGCTGGAAAAAAATTGTGACCCCCTCCCCCCAGGGAGGCAGGCTGGCTGCCAGGAAGGAAGGGGGAAAGCAGCCTTTCTTTGCAGGCTTGCTTCTTTTTGCTTCACAAAAAGCCCTCTCCTCTCACTCTAAGTAAGGGTGTTGCCAGTAGCGGCAGTGCAAGGAGACGGGAGTCAGTGATAGTAATCCCCTCTTCTTCCTGGTAGCTCAACCCTCAGCCTCCTTTGGCATCTGCCATGTATTTTATAGGCAGATGCCTGCCCTTAGTGCGCCTGAAAGACGCTCTGGAGCTTCAGAAAAGGCCTCCCCTCTCGTTTGGAGCAAGGGGGAGGTGTCATCTGCAGCGGCAGTGGAAAGCAGACAGTGTCGAGGAAGTGAAGACTTTTTTAAAAAAATTAATAAATAATTCATTTCTTTACTGTTCACGGCCCCCTCTGGATTACTTCGCAGCCCCCCTGGGGGTCCCGGCCCCCAGGCTGGGAACCACTGCTCTAGGATGCAGTTTATTGGGCCCTGCAGATTGGAACTCATTCAAAGTGATTAGGTATTCCTTGACCATTTATCTATCAATCTTAAACTGCAATCCTGCCCCTTCAACTTTGTGTTTCCCAGGAGGGTCATAAACCCTCTTCTAGGAGAAAACTGAGCCACAGTAGGAATTGAGCACTTCTGCCTTTTCTTTGTCATCTATTGTCATTTTGCCATCCTCATTGAGCAGCTGTAGCACCATTTCTTTTCTCTGTCTTTTACTATGGATGTACCTGAAGAAAGCTTTTTTGTTGCTTTTAGCATCCCTCGCTAACCTCAGCTCATTCTCAGCATCAGCCTTCCTGATGCCATCCCTGCAATCCCATGCTACCTGACTGTACCCTCCATTTACCTGCCCTTTCTTCCACTTCCTGTATGTGTCCTTTTTTGTTTTCAGGTCATCTCTAAACTTTCTGTGAAGCCACATTGGCTTCTTCTGCTGCCTTCCCCCTTTTTCCCTTGACAGAATTGTTTGCCATTGTGCCTTTAAGAATTTCCTCTTTTAGAAACTCCCACCCATCTTGGACTCCTTTTCTCATTAGGGTCACTTGCCATGGAAGCTTGCTTACTATTGCTCTTAATTTATTAAAATTGGCTTTCCTGAAGTCCAGTGTACAAGTATGGCTACTCTCAGCTTTTGCTTCTGTTAAAATCAAGAAGTATAACACGGTCACTTTCCCACAGAGTTCCCATAAGTGCCGCTTCATCTCTATTGGTTAGAATCTAGTCCAGAGTAGCTGATCCTCTAGTTGCTTCCTCCAGTTTCTCTACGAGAAAGTCATCTCCAACACAAGTCAGAAATTTCTTGGAGGGGCCGTGTTTGGCAGAATTTCTCCCAACAGATATCGGAGTAATTGAAGTTCCCCATTACTACTACATCATGCCTCCTCAAAACACTGGCAATTTGCTTTGCAAAAGTTTCACCTTTTCTTCTCCTTCATTGGGTCGTTGGTAGTAGTCTCCAACCACCATTTTCCTTTTATTCCTTGCCCCTTTATTTTAATCCAGATACTCTCAGTGTGGCTACCAAGCTCATCCTCTTGTATTTCTGTGCAGGGATTTATATTTTTAACATAGAGCACGACCCCGCCTCCCTTTCTGTTCCTTCTGTTCTTTTTGAAAAGGTTATATCCTTCAATCATTGTGTTCCAGTCATGGGAGTTGTCCCACCAAGTTTCAGTTATACCTATGAAGTCGTTTTAAGAGTTCACCGTTTGTTTCCCATACTTTGGGCATTACTATACAGACATCAAAGACCATGTGATTTACAGCCTGGCTTCCTTCCCACATTTTTTTTGAAGACTACTACTGGGCCCTATTAGAGCCATTCCCTCAGTTCCTGTTACTGTGCACAAGACTTAGTAGTTACAGCCAAGTTTATGTCTCCCTCCTCCTTAGGATTCAGTTTAAAGCTCTCCTGACGAATTTCTCTGTGCTGTGGCCAAACACATTCTTCCCAGTCCTTGTGAGGTGCAACCCATCACTTGCCAGCAGTCTATCTTCCAGGAAGCATAGCCCATTGTCCCAGAATCCAAATCTCTCACGTTGGCACCACCTTCGTAACCAGTCATTCACCCAGAGTATTTTTCCCTTTCTACTCTTCTAAGTACCAGAAGGATGGATGAGAAAAATATCTGGGCCCCAAAGTCCTTGAGGTTCCTTCCCAGAGCTTCAAAGTCTGATGTGATTTCTTCATGGCTCTGTTTGGCAGTATCATTCGTTCCCACATGGATGAGAAGGGATCTCTGTCAGTGGGCTTTATGAGCGATGGCAACCCTTCCGTCACATCTGTAATCTGTCCTCCAGGAAGGCAGCCTACATGGTGAGTCCATGGATCTTCTCAGCATACTTGGGTTTCAATCCCACACAGTAGGGAGTGTCCCATGTGATGCCCCTGTAAATGTTGTATAGTAATTATGGTGTCAGTTATGTAGGGTATATGTGGTACATACAGTGAGTGAGAGGGGGGAGTACATGTGTTGGAATGTTGAGGCATACTGAGTTGTGATTGGCTGAGTGTCTGGGTGATTGAAGGTATAAATGAAAGAATGACAGTTGGAGACACTTGCAGTTGTTGCTGGTTCTGGGTTTTGGAGGGGTGGATTTGAGTTTAGGTGGGTAGTGAGGCAGGTTTTAGGACTAAGTTATATAAAGAGAAAACTATTACAGGAAGGCCCCACTTTTTGGCGGCCCACTTTTCAGCATTCCGCTAATACGGCGACTTTCAATTAGAGTAAGGCCCCACTCATACGGCGCTTGTTCCACTTTTATGGCATTTTTCGGGCGTTGGGCACCATTTTATTGAAGGAGTTCCACTTTTAGGCAGGTTTAGCTTTTAGGCGGGGATCTGGAACGTAACCCGCTGTATGAGTGGGGCCCTACTGTATATGTAACCACATGCATGCTGACTGAATGTAAAGTAATTGTCCTGTTCAGAGCGGGATCCACGAGGCTGAGACACAGGTGCAATTAACTCTTGTTTTATTAAAGTAATGGATACATCAAATGCAGTGCACTTCATAAGAATCTCTACGCTAGCTCACTAGAATTCCCTAACTACACTCTAGACATGCTCTGCAACGCGTGAAGGAAGTTGACTCAGCAGCTTAAACTGGAAAGCTGAAGTCTTAAGTAGGGAAAGTCTTTGATCACAATCTCTGACTCCTGCGCATGTCCGACCTCCTGTCCGTTTCTTATGGCGTCGCGAGCAGGGTGATAGGGGTGTGCCTCCAGCGGCTCATCCAAAAGATCTGGCTCCTTAGCAACAGGCTCTAGGTCAGGGGGTGCAGACGCACTTGGAAGCTCCCTCGAGCCTCTCAGTGAAGAGGGAGTTAACGCACGCTCAGAGGCAACCTCCGACAGCTCCTCTGATCTGTCTGGGGGTGGCGTGCTCTCTTCTTCAGATATCGCGCCATCCGTGGGAATTGACCCGAACTCAAGCCTCACACTCCCTCCCAAGGTCTTGTTGAGACTCCACCACTCCTGCGTCTTCTGCGCCTCCTGGCAGCTGGGGAGTCTGAAGCTCATGTTTTCCCTCTCCCAAGCCCTCGTGGGTGAGCAGAGGCTCAACATCATTCCCCCTCCATGCCTTAACCCTTCCCACCCCCGAGGTTTGGGTCTCTCAGGATATGTCTCATGGAAGTCTCTCACCAACTGTGGGGCGTGCACATCCTCTGCAGTCTCCCAGGAACGTTACGTTGGATCATACCCCTTCCAATGAATCAAGTACTGTAGCCTCTCCCTGTGCTTCCGAGAGTCCAATATCCGTTCTACCTCGTATTCTTCCTCTCCATCCACCAGCTGGGATATTACAGACCAGAAGGGTGAGCACAGCAAATACCAAAGCTGGGAACAGTATCAATGGTGGCAGCAGTGAAGGGATAGTGTAACAGCAGCAGGTATCCAAAGCAACTCAGGGCTGTAATCTTTAAAGGCAGAAAGATACAGGGGAGTTGTGGTCTGTAAGTGCACCCAGACACTACGTAGCAATCTGTGGAGGAGACTAAGGCACAGTCTCAGGGCAGTATTGCATTACAGAGTGTCAGGTGGTGGCACCTAGTAGTGGGATCATGAGAGACCTGTGCTGGGGCCAGTGTGAGAGATCCATTATGAGACCAGACCCAGAGTAGGGGTCTGACGGGTGGTGCCAGTTGTGGTGGGATACGAACAAGAGGGAGTCCCCAGAAAAAAGTGTGGTTGTGTGGGGGATAATAAACAAAGATAACTTCTAAGTGTGTGTGGTAAAGTTTGTGAGTTCTTAGCAACATGGCTGAGTACTTGAAAATGAAGAGGAAAGAGCTGGTGGAGAAATGTATAGCCTTTCATTTACCTTATGAGGGTAGAGGGCTAGATGAATTGCGTGTAACACTAATCAGTTATACATCAGTCCAAAACAAAGAGCCTGTGAGAGAAGAGACCCCTGAACTGTGATCAAGTAATTCTGCCTATGTGGAGTATTTAAGAGAGAAGTTAAGATGGGAACGTGAGAAAAAAGATAAAGATAAGAGAGATTGAGATGGTGAAACTGAGAATGGAGACTGAAAGATTTAAAATGGAGGTTGAGGAAAAGGAGAAGCAGCGGGTCTTAGAGGCGTAAAGATTGAAAATGTAGGATGAGGAAAAGGAGAAGCAGCGGGTCTTAGAGGCTGAAAGGTTAAGAATGCAGGCTGAGATGGAAGTGGAAACGTTAAAATTAGAAAGGAAGAAGTTTCATTCTGAGGAGATGAGAAAAGAGAGAGATAAAGCAAAAATAAAAGAGACTTCAAAAGATTTCTCCGTGTATGAATCTGGGCAGGATCCCCAAATTTACCTCACAACTTTTGAAAAGGCAGCACAAATGTGGAGGTTACAAGAAGATAAATATATGCAGTATTTATTAAGCTTAATTAAGGGAGAATTGGCTGAGGTGTATCAATGTTTCCCCTCAGACAGGCCAGTGACATATGCTGATTTTAATGAAACAGTGTTTAAAAGATTTAAATTATTTCAGAAAACTTTTCAGAAATTGCCAGTTACAGACAGGGAGGTCTTTTGTGGAGTTAGGGGCGAAATTGATGGATATATTTGAAAAGCGGATGATGAGTGCAAAAGCTCAATCTGTGGAGGAGGTAAAAAGCCTCATGATGTTAGATCACTTATTCCATCAACTGCAACCAGAGATTAGGTTACAGGCTAAGAATCGTTCCCCTAAGACTGTGCAGGAGGCTGCAGAGCTGGCAGATCATTCCACATCAAATTGAACGGGTTGGTTGGGAAAGACACAAAAATATTTTAAAACAAAACCCAATACAAATAGCAGAAGGGATGTGGTACCACAGAGAGTAAACCCTCTAACAAAATCTGAAGGTCACAGGACACCTCAAAATGGGTCTGTGTATCCTAAAATGGAGTGAAATATCTGTTTTGGATGTAGTAAACCAGGACATCTACAGTTCCAGTGTGAAGCTAGCAACCCCACCAGTAATCCTGTTCATGTAAGAACAGTGAAGAATGAGAGAGGGGGAAGCTAAGAAAATTCAATTCTGTCCAATAAGCTGGTCAAATGTGCAGGATTTTGACATGAGCGTAAGGGAAGACGTGTGTGTGCAAGGGATGAAATATTGGGCTTACTGGACACTGGTGCTGCCCAGCCTCCGTTGAGGCCAGATCTGGTGAAAGCTGAGGAAATTTTACCTCAGGAAAAAGTAGTTATACAAGGTGTGAGAGGTATAACAGAGAACATTCTGATGGCTTTGATAAAACTGAACTGGAGTGGAAAAGAGGAGGCTTATAAAGTGGGTATCAATGCCCAACAGCATGCGCCTGTAATTTTGGGCAGAGATGTGATGGGATTACAGGGCCAGATTTATGTGGTCACAAGGCAACAGCTTGGCACAGCTGCAGAAGCCATTTTGCTGGGTGCTGAAGAGAACAGGGCGGAGCCTGTAACAGAGCCTGAGGTTGCCATAGCAACCACTTGTGTGCCTGGAGAGAATGAGACATTGTTGCCAGTACTGAACTTGCTCGATGCTGGAGATGCACAGGAGTCCAGAGATGAGTTGAAACAAGATTCCAGCTTGAAAGTCATAAAGGAGCAAGCCCTACCACAAGGAGTCCCTTTTACAGACAGCCTGAGGGATCAAAAAGGGTGGGAAAATGGGGTGCTGTATAAAATGTGGCTGCCCAAAGAGAGAGATATAAACTGTGAACCAGTCAAACAGTTAATAGTGCCCAGCAAATACAGATCTAGGTTGCTAGTAATGGCACATGATATACCTTGCTCGGGACAGTATAAAAAAGACAAAAAAGAGACTAACTGTGCATTATTATTGGCTGAATATTGCTAAAGATGTCAGCCGGTACTGTTTATCATGCCCAGTGTGCCAAAGAGTGGAGTGAAAACAAAGGCTCCGTTGAAACCCCTTCCTATAATAGGGCAAGCTTTTTACAGAGTGGGGATTGACATAGTGGGTCCTTTCTCTAAACCCTCAAGGCATGGCCGGAGATATATCTTAGTGGTGGTAGACTGTGCTGCAAGGTACCCGGATACTGAGGCATTGAGATCAGTAGAAACTCCTGTGGTGGCAGAAGCCTTACTGAAGATTTTTATGAGGCTGGGTATTCCCCATGAAGTTTTGACAGATCAAGGCCGTGTATTTATGGGGGAAGTTATGCAGTGCATATGGAAGTGCTATGGGTTGAAGCATCTAAAAACAACCATCATCCAGCTACCAATGGGTTAACTGAAAGATTTAACAGAGTGCTGAAAGGGATGATAAAAAGCTATGTACAGGATCACCCTCAGGATTGGGATGAATGCTTGGGGTGGTTCTTGTTTGCTTACCGGGAGGTGCTGCAAGAATTGACTGGGTTTTCACCTTTTGAATTAATGTATGCAAGGAAAGTTAGGGGGTCCTTTAGAGTTGTTACAGAATGCTTGGGAAGGGTCCTTGGTGGAATATAAAATGTCCGTTGTAGATTATGTGATGGACTTCTGTAATAAATCAGAATCCATGATGAAAGTGGTACAAGAAAATATGAGCCAAGCTCAACAAAAACAGAGCTGTTGGTATGACAGGGCAGCAAGAGAGAGTACCTATGAAGTGGGGGATACGGTCATGGCATTTATTCCCAGAAAACATGACAAGTTACAAGCCAGCTGGGAGGGACCATTTGTTATTGGAGGAAAATTAGACACCTTGATTTATGTTATAACATCTAAGAAACCAGAAAAACACAAAGTGGTTCATGTGAACATGTTAAAGCCCTATCACGCCAGAGATGCAAGGGTTTTACAAGTCACCTTTAATCCTGAAGGGAGTGGCCCTGACTTGCCAGATTTGGTGCAAGAAAGCAAGACAGAGGGAGGTTTAGATCAGCTGGAGTGGTCAGAGGAGGTGGATGATCAGGTCAAAGAGGAAATTCTAAGAATCTTGAGTAAACATGAGGAACTCTTTGATAATAGACCTGGTAGAACTAGTGTTGCGAAACACTCTATAGACACTGGCAATCACCCTCCAATAAGACCTACCCCCTATTGTGTGAATGGAAGAATGCTTGAAGAGATCAGGAAGGAAGTGAATGTTAGAGCTGGATGTGATACGTGAATCAATTAGTCCCTGGTCATCTAGAATTGTATTAGTACCCAAAAAGGATGGAATCATCCGATTTTGTATCGACTTCAGGGCTGTAAATAAAATTACAGTTCCAGATGTGTATCCCATGCCAAGGGTAGACTCTATGCTGGAACTATTGGGTGCAGCCAAAATAATCTCCACCGTAGACCTGTGTAAAGGGTTTTGGCAAATGGAGTTGGATGAGCAGTCACGTAGCAAAACTGCATTTAACATACCTGATGGGCTGTACGAATTCACAGTTCTCCCGTTTGTGCTTAGGAATTCACCTGTATCTTTCCAGAGACTGATCAATACCATCCTGAGAGGCATGTCAGACTTTGCTATAGCTTATATTGACAATGTGGCTATCTTTAGCAAGTCGTTGCCAGAGCATTTACAACACTTAACAGCAGTGTTAGAGGCATTTAAAAAGACTGGAATGACCATTAAGGTTAAAAAGTGCTCCCAACGCTGGGCATCTGGAACTCGCACAAACCTGGACTGTTTCTGAGCAATATTGTAGTGATAGGGCTAAAGCAGATGGGGAAGATTGTGGGAATGGAACCTGGACAGGGAATGATGTTGAAGACGAAGACCATCTGGCCCTAGAGCTGATCTAGGACCATCAGATCTTCCCTCTTTAGGGAGCTCACTGTCAACAGAGCATGTTGAAGCTCAGTTACTCTTTCTTGAGTCAGAAACATCTTGAACTGGGCAGTGTCAAGAACCACACCCTGGTGGCTGACAGACTGTGGCTGGGATGAGGGAGCTCTTCTTGAAATTGACCACCCACCCCAAACTCTGAAGACAATCCAAAGTATTTTGAGTAGCCAAGTTGCATTTCCCCTGGGACAGCACTCTCACCAGGATGTCATCTAGATACGGGTGCATGAACACCACCTGAGTATGCAAGTATGCTACTACCGCCACCAGCACCTTGGTGAAGACCCTCAGTGCCAAAGAGAGACCAAAGGGCAACCCCCAGTACTGGAAGTGCTGACTGGTGTGACAGAATCTCAGTAAGCACTGGTGACCGGGTCAAATCAGGATGTGGAGATAAGCCTATGAGAAATCGATTGTGGTCATCCAGTCTCCTCTTCATAGTGCTGCTACAATGGACCTGAGGGTCTCCATCTTGAAATGTTTCTTGGAGACCCACCAGTTCAACCATTTTAGAACTAAATTGGCCTGAACCTAAACGTGTTCTTGGGCACTAAGAAAAAAATGGACTAGACCCCTAATCTCTGTTGTGATGGTGGAAGCGGCCCTATAGCTTGTATCTTGAGTAGATTCCTTATGGCCTTCAGCTAATTCAAGTGTTTCATTGGGCATCGAGAGTGTGGAGCGAGGACAAAAATATCCCCAGAGAGGTGGTTGAATTTGTTTGCATACCCTAAGAAGACCATCTCCTTGAGTAGCTGTTGAAGACCTGTTGGTGGTGATGTTGTGCCACCAAATGACAAAGGAGAGAGGCTAAGCTCCCACCCTCTTGCTGTTGTGCTGTATTAGATGGTCAGGTACTGCCCTTCTTGGATCCCTTGGGAAAATGAGTAGATCCAAACTGGGGACCCATTTGGAATCTGTGTCCACTGCCTCTGTCTTGTCATCCCCACTTTGGTCAAAATGAGGAGGAGAAACCAAAACCCTTGTAGAAGGAACGAAAGGACAGCTGCTGTTGCTGTGGCTTCTTGCATGTCTCCTTGGGAGGCTGAGGAAGGGCCTTCTTTTTGTCCCTAGCTTCCACCAAGTAAGCATGCAGTTTTTACCCAAAAAGCCTTTTGCCAGCAAACAGGAGATTGGGGAGCTTGCTTTGGGCAACAGAGTCTACCACCCACTGGCGTAGCCATATGTTCTGTCTTGCTACAGCTGTAGCCGCCATGGATCTAGCAGCAACTTGGAAAGCATCCAAGGAAGCATCAACAGCCACTGTGGAAGCATGAAAATTTTTCTTAAGGCCATCCTTAACTACCTTAGGTTTGTCATCTTTGGGGTCCTCTGCCCAAAGGAAGGCTGCACATGAAAAGAACAAGGCAGTAGTGGCCGTTTTGAAAACCATAGCATCTGATTCAAAGCTGTGGTGCAATGCACTCTCCACCCTCTTGTTACATGGGTCCTTTGGACCACTATCCCCTTATGCAGCTATGACCGACGGAGCAGCCAAGGCTGCCACCAGAGGATCCACTGCCAGGAACCTGAGCTGCTGCATTACAGGATCAGGGAAAATAAAGTGTCTTACTCAACTTAGAGAAAGCCCTTGCCCTGTTACTCTGAGACCACTCTGCTTTCCACACTTTTTCAAATTCCTCATGTAAAGGAATGATAGCAGGCTTCATTTTAGCAGAAGGAAAAGCGTTCTTAGCCTCCGAGGCCTCCGCCGTAACAGATGGAGCATTGGGGTTCACTCCTTTGGACATCTGGAGTACCTTGCGAGCCTTAATCAAGAGGGGACACAATAGTTCAGTGGATAACAATCTAGTCTGCCTATGAACCACTTCAGTCTCTTCCTCTGACAAACCAGCATCTTCACAAGTTTTGCCCACCTGAGGCTCAGAGTCAGATAAATCCGGTAGTCCAGAAACCACAGTCATAACTGTTCCCAAGGAAGGACCACCCATGACAGTTGCAGGTGGTAGAATCTGCATGGTCTGTGTCACAGAATCCTGAGTAGCCCCGGCAGCAGAGACCATGGGTGAAGACCTGGGGTCCTGTGCAACTGTGGAATTTGGTTCCAGTATGGTGAGAAGGAGCAGATGGCGCATCAGGGAACCTCTCCATCTCCCCTATTCTAGGCCTTTTCCTTGAAGGAGACCCATGTGATGCGTCCTTCCCTGGCTCTCCCTGTCAGGTTCCTACCTGCTCGTGGTTACTGCCTGTCTCTAGGCACCACCAGGGACTCCACCAGTCCAGACCGCACTCTCTTATGGTTTACCTATCCGCTCTAGCACAGATCTCAACAGATCCCCCTGCTAGGCAACCACCAGTAACGTCCCAATACTAGTATTCCTAGAGACTCTGAATACAGGTATTGTTATTCTCTTCACCGCTGCCACCATTTGTTACAGTTCCCCTTCAGCCTTGGTCATTACCTTACCCTCCCTTCTGGTCTGTGAAACTCCAGCCAAGGATCAGGCCTTTGGTAAACCAAATTAAGTATTTATTAAAGATAACAAAGCTAACAAGATTAACAAGATTTCTTCTTAAGGCACATAAGCATATGGTTTTACTCAATACTAATCCGAACTCCACCCCCCTCCTTCTTCACTCTCTCCTGGCAAACAACTCTCTCAAACCCCACCAAGCAATCCACTCTTTCTCTTCTCCCCCCCCCGATTCCACTCTCACTCTTCCTTTTATACATTCAGCCATTTTAAACACTCAGCCAATCATCTCGCATTCTACTGCCCATTCACTCCCCCTCTTTCACTCCACTTACCATGTATCTTCTAAAACAACAACACTTACCATATATACATTAATATAGGAACATCACAACCCATTATGATTTTTGGAATGACTACTGCCAGTGAGAGGGGGCAATTCTGGGAAGCCAGAGTCACTGCGGGATCCCCAGGATCGACCTCTACCATGTTGCCTAAAAGCCCGTTTATGCTTCCTCTTGGATTTAGATCTCTGTGTCTTTCCCTTCATTTTCTCATCAATATACTTCATTATCCAAGACAAGAATTTAGGGAACTCTCCCTCCAAAGGGAAAGGAAGAGCCCTCCTCCCGGTATTGAGTACTGCTAGATGCTGCCACCCTTAGCTCTGGGGAAGGAGACAACTGGCACAAAGAGTCCCTTACCGACCTAGAGGTGACTGAATTAGCATAATCAGAAAGTTCACCCTCTCAGCAGATGCTATATGGAAAGAACTGGCCCCAATATGAGACATTGCCTTGCTATAACAACTGCCCCTCTCCAAATGGCATCTGGCAGTAGTGACAGCTTTAAAATTGTGGGCTCCCTTACAAAGGTGGGCTCCTGCCATGCAAATACACGTGCGGGAAACAAATTGCTCTGCACTCCTAGCACCTCAGAAGGGTCCAAAATCTGACCATGTAGGAAGGCGGCCCTGGGAAATGTGGCCTCAACACTGCTGGAAAAAGGGACTGAACTCTAGCGGTCCCTTTGGGTAAAGGTCTCCCCTGCCTAGAAGGCATTAGCCCACACCAGGAATGAGCAGGGGAGACGGGCACCTGATCCCAACGTGGAGAGGAGCACCGCAGAGGGATTGGGTACAGTGATGTCCTGGAGGCCAAGGTAACACTGGGCTGAGAAGGCACACGAGCTGCTGTCTTCACTGGTGATGAAAAGGTTGACTGGCCCAAAGGAGTGGGAACCACCAGCTAGGGGCTAGCCAGTGAAAGAGCATATGGGCAAGGAAAAAAAATCAAGTTCTCCCACACAAAAAACCTCCACCACCCCAACAGAAAATCACAACAATCAACAAGAGTGGTAGGAGAAAAGAAAAGGGGGGCTGTGGGGGGGTAAGGAAGAAGAAGAAAGAGAAAAGTCAAATAAAACAACACTCATGACTTGGAAAAAATATCAGGGAAAAAGGAAATTCTGAGGAAACACAGAAAACTCTGCCCTAGGCAGAGAAGCATTCTGGAGAGTAGGATGACTCCTCCCCCTGGAAGAGGAGACGCAAGACTTTAAAGCCCTGCCTGTCAGGTCCGAAGGGAGGAGTAATCCTATTCAACGACTGCAGCCCAGCATAATCAGGCAAACAGTTGTTCACAACGGAGGTGTGAAGCAAATTCTCTGCCCTTCTCTTCTGAAGTTTTATATGCAAGTGTCAAAGCCTGTCGGTGAATATCAGCTTGGTTTTTTACATATAGCTGTTCCTTCATTCTAGAAGTGCCGACCCTGTTAATGTTTTGATTTTTTACAGATTTGTCATAATTTGTTTCTTTGATGTTCTATTAAGCCATTCATGATCTTTGCGTTGAAACATGTTTGGCACTTATTGAAATATACTGCATAAAATTTGGTCTATTAAAGGATTTATTATCTGAATGTTTGTATCTATGATAACTATAACAACAATAATTATGTATTGTTTTCCTTATCTAATTTTGATTGCTAGGGTTTTTGTCAAGGACCACTTGTACCTCGGTTGTTTGCATAGTTATGACTTGCAGCCTTAGATTAATTGCAAGCCATCTTGCCCATAGAAAGGCAGAATTAGAAATTACCTCAACAAAGATTTATGAACGAAGCAAGAAACGTTTCCCAGATTACATGTGAGCGAAATACACACTCTGATTTTCAGTCCAGTCACGATTAGTCAGGGTAGCCAAAGCTACAAGAACTCTCACATCTCCAAAACTTCTCTTTTTTACTTCCAGTATGGTAAGCATGAAACAGACAATTCTTCCCCCTCCCCTCCCCTCCCTGTAGCTCCTAATGAGTAAGTCACTTACATAGCAAATTGCAGCCAGCTCATGGCGGGTGTCAGCTTTTTCCACCAGTCCCTGTGCTTTGATCGGACTAACCCCATGATCGTAGACAGTAAATTTAGTTCCCATAAGATTGGATCTAGGATTAGAGAACACAAGTCATTTAGGAACACAAGTCATTTCCTTTCTCCTGGAAACACAGCTGTTTTATCACCCTCTTCACCCAAAGCTTGCCTTAGGTTGCCCAGGGCATGAAAAGACTATGTCAATCCACCACCACAGTCTTTGCTGAATCCTGAATAGAGATGTAAAATTTCAGAAATTTTGAAGCCATGGAAAAAAACCCCAGTTTTCCCCCGGATTTTTTTGGAAAAAACGGAAATTTTTGGAAAATTGAAAAAATGCAATATTAGCACTTTTTAGAGATTGAAAGTCACATTGTTACTTCAGGAACATCAAATGTAATTATGTACAAATTGGTTTGGCATAAAATTATCACATTTGGTATATTAAAAGTACATTTTATTCAATTATTATAAATTAAATTTACTTTTTAAAAATTTTACTTTTTTGTAACAAATGGAGCTACAAGCTCTTGAACACCTGAACCTCTTTTGTTTTGCCTGTTTATGAGGAGCAGGCAAAAAAACAATTTTAAAAAAAGAAGAAACCATCAACATTAATAACAAATAAAATTATTTATGTCTCTGCTAGTCCTCCACAGCGTCAGACAGACAAGAAGCATCCGTTCCCATAAAAAGAACTGAGAAAAAGGGGGGGACCAAGTTTCAATGAAACATTTTATTCATCATGCTAAAATAAAATATTCCATAATCCATTTTTCTTCATTTTTTTCAATTTTTCAAGAAAAAAACAAAAAAGGCTTTGGAAAAAAATGGGGGGGAAACTTTTTTCCTCGAATTTTTCTGTTTCTTTTCCGGGCCTTCACATCTCTAATCCTGAACTCTTTGGGTTTCAATTCCCTTCTCCACTCATATTAGGAATACAGTAGGGCCCTGCTTTACAGCGCTTCACTTTACAGTGTTCCGCTAATGCGGCGGTTGTCAATTGCAGAAAGGCCCTGCTCTTATAGCGCTTGTTCCGCTTTTACAGCATTTTTTTTGCCGTCAGGCGCCATTTTGGTCAATGTTAGTCAATGGGTTCCGCTTTACAGTGGGTTCCGCTTTACAGCACAGGTCCGGAACGTAACCCGCTGTATGACTGGGGCCCTACTGTAGGTAACCTGTGGCCCTCCAGACATTATTGGACTCCAACTCCTGACTAAGGTTCAGTGATGATGCAGTTGTAGCCCAACAACATTTGAGGGCCACAAGTTACCTACCCCTGCCATACATGAAGATATGCAGACAACTGAACCATCTAGCCCAGTATTGCGTAAGCATCAGGATAGGATTCTCTATAAAATGAATTATCCCACAAAGAAGCCATAACAAAGAAGTTGCACAGGGCAAGTAAAGTCCGATACTTAGCCTAAGTTAGGATATGCTGAGCTGTTCTGGTGTGGATCCAAGACATGAAACTTGTCATGGCAGGACCCCACAATTTCACTGAACATTTGGGGGGAGGCCACATCTCAGTGACAAAGTACATGCTTTTCATACAGAAGATTCCAGGTTCAATCCCTGGCATCTTCAGTTGAAGCAGATCTTAAGAAGCAAGGATGAAAAAGGCTTGTTTGTGACCTTGGAGAGCTGCTACTACTTAAAGTAGATAGTATTAGGTGAGTATAAGGCAGCTTCACATGTTCACTTGGAGAATCTCACCTGAGTTTTCCAATAAAACTTTCCCCTTCCCTGGATAGATCTGTTGGATCAACTGAAATGAGGTAATTTGATGTTTTGCTCTTTTTCCTTTTTCTCCCCGCAAGAAGGAATACCTAGATATATAAACATTTTAACCAAGGTAAGACCACTAGGGAAAAAAATTCAAGAGAGCCTAATGACTATATATATATTTTAAAATCTCTACCACTACTCACACTGTGGGCCATGCAGTTCCCAGCATCCACCTACCCACCCACTTATTCCTTTTAGAAAACTGGAGATGCCACCTCATAGCAGGTGGCTTTCTCCTTTCTCATCTTGCCACTGCAGATGAACCAGATGAAGGGAAGAAGCAGGCGGCTGAAGAGGAGAAGGGAAAGAGTGAAATGAGTGGAAGGGAAGGAGGAGACAACAGAGGCAATGTGGAGGAGGCACAGCAAGAGGTCAGAGTTACTCATCAAGTGTTCTGACCAACCATGGACCAACCACCAGCCTCTTCCTTCTGTTGGCCCACATGTAAAAGGGGCATCACCACTAGCAGCCCCAGTCCAGAGGCCAGTGTCCCTTATCTCATCTTCACTGTCCTCTTCACTTTTGCCTGCTGCTGATGGAATGCTGCTCATACAGAACTCACCACCGCTGGAAATTTGTGCTATGGAGAACTGGATCAGACAGTGTCACCTGATGAATCATACAACTGATATCATTGATGGTGGAAGTATTAGTGGCATTGGCATTGGGGAACATACTGTATCCAGTGGTTCCTGACGCCAGCAGTTGCAGCAAGACCTGCAGGAGGAGAGTTCCAACAGCAGCGGCTGAAGGCGATGATGAAGAGGGCAATGAAGATGGTGAGGGATCATGGATTGTCCTCCTCCATGTGGGATGCTGGACTGGTTACACCTTCCCTGTCAATGATATTCTTCAGCTCAAGGAACTGCACAAGCGAAGGCAGCCAGCTGTGCTCATGACTTGGATCTACCAAGGAAGTGACCCAGTCACATTGATCTGAGAAATTGGTGGAGGCCTTCCTGAACCTGTCTGCATGAAGCAGAAGAAAGGAGAAAGCTCCTGAATGACAGCAGCTGATGGTAACCTAGCCATATGTGCTCTGGTAGCAAGGCAGGGCCAGCCACATAAAAACGGCACCTCTGGCTTGTCTCCTTCCTTCCTTTCTTTGACTAGTTGTAGCATCAGTCTTAGTGCTAAGCAGGCAGCAGCTCAGTCCTCTGGGTTTTGCTTTTATACAGATGCCACCCACCCGCTTTCTAAAGTTGTCAGTAGAACACACTACTTGTTGGACTTCTTTAGATGACCCACTTTGTTAGATGGGTTGTTTTTTAAAAAATCTGAAACCACCCAGAGAACCAAACCATACATGGTGTGGGAGAACTGTGATAGGATCCCAAGTGTTGTGTTTGAAAGCAAATAGATGCAGGGAGGCCACCCTTAGGCAAGGCAATGCAGCTGATTTTGGGTGTCATGAAAAGGCAGCAAACTGTTATTTTATTTTTCTTGTACTTTTACTGGCAGGGAGGGGCACACAGGTTCTCCACAGCACACAAAACCCAAGGACCACAAAATCCACACTATCATTTTTTGACTGGCTATGCCCCTGCTTGTTGCCTTTTTGAGTCTGGTGAGCCTCAGTAATTTTCAGCCTTCTCCAGTGGACCTAGGGCTACAAAGTTTGAGAACCTCTGACTGAACATGAATCATTCATTTTAGTAAGTACTGAGAGATCTGCAATGTCTGCCAGCAGCAGACCTTTGAAGACTTTTTGCTACTATTAACTAGAAAGGGGTTTGTTACTTTTGATTGCTATATTACAATAAATAGTAATCAACCGTTTTAAGTTAACGGGGAATTTGCTCTTTGTTTCTTCAAGGTGCCAGTGCATACTGAGAACACAGTCCACTGCTATTAAATCAATCTTGTAAGTGTTCATTTGTTCTGTTGACAGGAATTGTATGAATAAGTGTTCTAACCAAACCAACAGATAAGTTTGCTATTGAAATTTTGAGGAGTGTTGATTGCTATTTTGTCCAGTTGATGAAAGAAATCCAGGTCGAGAGCATACTACTCTGATGAAACGAATTCAAGATCTTTAATATGTATTGTGCATTTATATAGAGAGGGTCTTTTTGTTTTGGTAATGTTTTATAGTTGTCACTGATAATTTAGGTAGCATTTAAGTAGGACCGCAGAACCAGATGGAAGCACACATTGCCATTAAGCCAAGGTACTATGAGTCACTGGGAAGCTGCACCCTGTCTCCCAGGAAGAGCAGGGCAAGGAGACCAACCTGGCCCCATCTATTGGCTAATGATAAAGCATCTGCTTCAGTGCTTGCTTTCCCAGTTCCCTCCTCATTCCTTCTTCCTTTTTATGGTGTCTGTTGGATCATGAGCCTGCAGGCAGGGACAATCATAACTTATCAATGCACAGTGCTTAGAAAAAATTAGGCACTTTATAAGCATTAATAAACAAAAAATAAAATGATAAATAAATTGTATACTCAGTATGGTTTTTATTCTTATGGGCGTGGTGAACTTTTTTGGTTTTATATTACATTCTATGAATTCATGAGACATTTTGCTGTCCACAATACCTTTTTGTTGTCATCCCGTTCTAAGTGCATGTAGTAAGTAGGAAAAAGGCCTCGATCCATTCCCTTCTTATCTCTTGAGATACGACACTTCACTGTAATGCCACGAGGTGCTGGGCGTAGTACAAACTCCTCCAGGTTTTCCATTTCTCTCAGCTGTGTATCTGTCTGAGGGAGTGCCACACAGGAAGCACCCATTTCCTGTGGAAAAAAGTATTTCTTGGCATGGCGGCAGTAGCAGCATCAACACTTTCCCTCAGTCTTTCCCCTCAGCTTGACTCCCATCCCAGCTTAGCAGCAGCAATGGCAGCCTCCCCTCAGGCCACATAACTAATTATCTTTCTCACCCACTCACACATATGACTGTCTAAGTTCTTCTCTCCCTTCACAGGCCATGCACGATACAGAGAGAGAGAATGCTAGGGAAGGCAAGCTGTCAGTCACAGCTGGCTGCACATGCACATAAGAGGACTAGCATGATGACACCCTTAAACTAATATAGAATAGCAGAAATGCTACAGAACAACCCTTCTAAATCCTGCATCTCACCTGGTCCCCAGATCCCAGGTGCAGTACTTTATGAAGACTGAATGTGTAGACCAAGTAGCTCAGGGATGAGGAATCCCTAGCCCACAGGCCAAACGTGGCCTGCCAGGGATTCAAATTTGGCTCCTGAGGCAGTTTTACCCAAATCACACCCACCTACTGCACACTTAACATCATATGTGATGTCATGTGTGGGGCAGATAGAGACTAAGGCTCCAGATTGTGCACTGGCAAGAGAAAGCAGGCTTCACCTCTCCCATACAATGGTTGATGGGCGGAAGAACCAAAGCTTGCTAGGTCAGCTGCGAGAGAGAGTTCCCCGTAGGCAACTCACTTGCACAGGCAATGCTTGCAAAAAGCAGGCATTGGCTCTCCTGCCCATCATGGTTGGGACAGCAGAAGCCTGATTTTTGCCACTTTGCACAGGGGTTCTCAAGCACCTGATAGGCAGCTAGTTGCAGGGCACTTGGGAACCGCTGCGCAAGAGATTTTGACAGGTGGGTGGAACAACCCACCTGGCAATCATCTGATGTCATGCAACTGACAGGTGGGTTGTCCCACCCTGTCAAAGTTGGCCCACGGGATAGATTCAGATGAAGATCTAGTCCATGGAGCCAAAAATGTTATACAGATTAGGCAGTGAAATACTCCTCTGAGGACCAGAGGCAGAGCCATTTTTCTACTGCAGGTCTGGGAAAACTTTTAGGGTCGAGGGTTGCATGCCCTTGAGGTAATATGTCAGTGGCTACATACAGTGGTGGGCAAAGCTGGAGGCAGCCAGAAGTGGGCAGGGATACAGTAAAAAGTGACCCCACCCTTTCTTTCTTTCTGCCTCACAAGCTGCTGGAGGAGACAGATATCGGAACAGGCAGTTTACAGAGGACTTTCCCACTGCTTCTTTCTATTGCACCATCTGTTTCTGCTTTCCCTCATTTTTTTCTGCTCCCATGTTATCTCTACCTTTACCTCCAAGGCTCCATTTAGGAGCCATCATATGGGATCTGCTGAGGGAATCTGCAGGAGTGTTGCCTTTTCCCACCACATGGGCTGGCATGGGAGAGAATCACTGGAGGAGAGAATGCACCACTCCTAGAGGGAGAAACCAAGGTAGTACAACCTGTAGGACCTTATGCCTCTTTGTTTGTTGGTGTAATTTGTTGCTGCAGCATTATCCATAGCAATCTCTATTACTTGCATCAGTGGTAATAATCACAGCTGAATTTGGCAAGGTGAAATGAATCGCAGCACAGAGATTTTGTGGAAGCCACAACTGAAACAGCCACATGCATACGCTAGCATGCAGAATTACAGATGTTATGGCTACCATGACACCAAAGAGCAATTGGATGACACCAGATGAAAAGTAGCAGGCGATGACATTACAATGTCTTTGAAAAATTACACTGGTGCGTATGGAAGTCATGGACAGCCAATAAACTGAATGTGTTCCGTGGATTTTAGTGGGATTCTTTCCTGACAACAGAAAGCAAGGGTGGGAAACATTTCTCCCTCCAGATGCTGCTGGACTACAACTCCCATCATCCCCAACCATTGGCCATCCTGACTACGACTGATGGGACTTGGATCCACCAACATAGAATCATAGAATAGTAGAGTTGGAAGGGGCCCATAAGGCCATCAAGTCCAACCCCCTGCTCAATGCAGGAATCCAAATCAAAGCATTTCCAAAAGATGGCTGTCCAGCTGCCTCTTGAATGCCTCCAGTGTCAGAGAGCCCACTACCTCTCTAGGTAATTGGTTCCATTGGCGTATGGCTCTAACAGTTAGTAAGTTTTTCCTGATGTCCAGTTGAAATCTGGCTTCCTGCAACTTGAGCCCATTATTCCGTGTCCTGCACTCTGGGACGATCGAGAAGAGATCCTGGCCCTCCTCTACGTGACAACCTTTCATGTACTTGAAGAGTGCTATCCTATCTCCCCTCAGTCTTCTCTTCTCCAGGCTAAACATCCCCAGTTCTTTCAGTCTCTCCTCACAGGGCTTAGTTTCCAGTCCCCTGATCATCTTTGTTGCCCTCCTCTGAACCTGTTCCAGTTTGTCTGCATCCTTCCTGAAGTGCGGAGACCAGAACTGGACGCAGTATTCAAGATGAGGCCTAACCAGTGCTGAATAGAGGGGAACTAGTACTTCACGCGATTTGGAAACTATACTTCTGTTAATGCAGCCTGATATAGCATTTGCCTTTTTTGCAGCCACATCACACTGTTGACTCATATTCAGCTTGTGATCAACAATTCCAAGATCCTTCTCACATGTCGTACTGCTGAGCCAAGTATCCCCCATCTTATAACTGTGGATTTGGTTTCTTTTTCCTAAGTGTAGAACTTTGCGTTTATCCCTGTTGAATTTCATTCTTTTGTTTTCAGCCCAATGCTCCAGCCTATCAAGGTCCTTTTGAATTTTCTTTCGGTCTTCCACGGTACTAGCTATGCCCTCCAACTTTGTATCATCTGCAAATTTGATAAGCATGCTTTGTATCTCCTCATCCAAGTCATTAATAAAAATGTTAAAGAGCACTGGGCCCAGGACCGAGTCCTGTGGTACCCCACTCGTTACTTCCACCCAGTTTGAGAAGGAACCATTGATAAGCACTCTTTGAGTACGATTCTGGAACCAACTGTGGATCCACCTGATAGTTGTTTCATCCAGCCCACATTTAGCTAGCTTGCTAATCAGAACATCTAGAGGGCCAAAGTTGCCCATCCGACACAGAGACTGAGAGCTACGTTAAGATACAGTAGTGCTGGCCCATTGTACCTGCAATTTACTGGTAATTTATATAAGAGAAAATGATTAGTGTGATTGTCCCAGGCATCTATATACCCAAAGAACTTGAGTACAAGAGCACTCTCCACTCCTGCAGTTTCCAGCGACTGGTATTCAGAAGCATACTAACTATGGAGGCAGAGCATAGCCATCATGGCTAGTGGCCACTGACAACCTTGTTCTCCATGAATTTGTCTAATCCTCTTTAAAAGACAGTGGCCATCACTGCCTCTTGTGGGAGCAGATTCCATAGTTTAACTATGTGCTGCATGAAGAAAGTATTTTCTTTTGTCTGTCCTGAATCTTCCCACATTCAGTGACATGGATGTCCCCTAGTTCTAAGGTTATGAGAAAGAGAGAGAAAAACTTCTCTATCCACTTTCTCCATACCATGCATAATGTTATACACTTCTATCATGTCCCTCTTACTTTCCTTTTGTCTAAATTAGAAAGCCCCAAATGCTGCAGCCTTTCTTCATAGGGGTGTTGCTCCATCCCCTTGAGGATCCTGGTTGCCCTTTTCTGGACCTTTTCCAACTCTACAACATCCTTTTTGAGGTAAGGCAACCAGAACTGTATACAGTATTCCAAATGTGGTCCCATCATAAATTTGAACAAAAGCATTTTGATATCAGCAGTCTATTTTCAATTCCTTTCCTAACATGGAATTTGCCTTTTTCACAGCTGCCACACACTGGGTCAACATCTTCACTGAGCTATCCATGACAACTCCAAGGTCTCGCTCCTGGTCAGTCACCACCAGTTCAGACCCATGACTGTATATGTGAAATTGTCTTTTTGTTCCAATATGCATAATTTTACACTTGTTTACAGTGAATTGCTTCTGCCATTTTACTGCCTATTCACTCATTTCAGAGAGATCGTTTTGGAGCTCTTCACAATCCCTTTTTAACAACCCTGACCAGTTTAGTATCAGCAAACTTGGTGACCTCACTACTCCCCTCTAACTTTAGATCAGTGGAGCCTTACACAACAATTGAAAAGAATAATGATAGTTTCTATTATATTTTCCATAGCTCAGTGGCAGAGCATCTGCCTTGCATGTTCAATCTCTGGTGTTTCCAGGTAGGACTGGGAGAGACCCCTGCCTGAAACCCTGCAGAGCTGCTGCCATTCAGCATAGACAGTACTGAGCTAGATGGACGGACATTTTGACTCCGGATCAGACAACTTAAGACAGCTTCCTATAGTCCTAAATAAAAGCAAATGCCAAGTGTATCCCTATTCTGTCTCTGACCCAATTACTTTCTTTTCTTTGTTTCTTAAAAAAAAACCACTTTATTTTTAAATTCCATGTGAGATGTAAAGCTCTTGGGAGTGTTTCTAAACCTCTCTTCTTCACTTTGTCACACCCCCTCTCGCCCTGTGTTTCCTTCTCACTAATGGTTCCTAAGGATGCAATATTCCTGTGCACCTAGTGAAGTAAACCTCACTGAATACAACTAAACTTACTTACATGATTAGGTTTTGCTGGAAGACTTCAGGCATGGACTGGGGCAGCTGCTGTCTGGGTAAATCTTAGGCGGGGATCAGTTTTTTGGGGGTGCAGGGGGCTGTCCTTTTTGCTTAATGCAGATTAGTTGCTCATTTTAACGATGGTCAACTCAGAATGTTGTGTAATGGGAGGGGATCAGTTAAAAGTGGGTTTGTCTGCTTTGTTTTTCTTCTTGATGTTTATTGAGGACATGGAGATTGACAGCAATGAAAGGAGCTTGTAGTGAAAATTAATCCCGATTAACACAGTGGATCAGGCTGTGATTTTGTGCCTGTGTAATATAGTAGCTGGGATGAACAGAAGTGTTACAGATGAGAATCTAGCCGCATGATTCCTTTATGTGTTTCCTCAGAACTCAGGAATGCATGCACAGAACTACAGCCCAAGCATTTGGCTTAACTTGTTTCTACACGGCACAAAACCTGGGTTCTTGCCAACAAACTGCAGGTGTGGTGGGGGGCCTGTCACGAATCTATGACATTACACAAACTGACATCTTAAAATCTTCCATAGAGCTGACAGAAATAGCAGACTCTATATTATGGTGCCTTGTCAGCCATGTACCAAATCAGCATCCCTTTAACTCTACATTTCTGTTTGGCAGAGGAAGCCTAGCCATCTCTGTCCTACTTCTCACCTTCTAGAGCTGAAGGCCGGCACTAATTGCCTCTTTTTCCAATATCCCCTGCCTACCCTTACTGGTTAATTGCCCCTCTTAATCATCCTGATTAAACAGCATAAAATATGGCATGCCAATAGACTTCATTCCTTCAATAATCTTCAGAAGCTGCAGTGACCCTAGGCATGTGTCTACGAAATGTTAGTTTGACTAGTATATGAATAGTTAGACTCATATTCTGGTTTAGTGTTTTATTTTCCTTTTGGTTGTACATACTCCCTGTCTTCCTACTTTCTCCTTTTTAATGCTCCTTTTAAATAAACTTAATTGGATAAATGAGCTCTGTTAGCCCTGGTCACACTCTGTAGGTGTTTATTTTCCCCTGGTTTTTTTAATCCTCATGCATTAATATAATAGTAAATTAAATAAAATATTAAATTATAAGTGGCAGATATTATTTTATAAAACCTGAAGTTACTTTGTACTTTTTTCAATACATTAAAAAGATATCTACCTATCATGGGTCTTGATAAGATTCAAATTCAAATTTAACCAGCTGTTTAAAATGTAGATGACCAATTAAAAATTCTTTCACTGACAAACAGCAGAGAAAGTCTTGACTACAGATGTAAGCTTAAACAAACATATCTACCTTGGCTTGCCCCACTCAAATTGGCTGAATTTATAATGTTAATCACAGGAACAGAAGCAGAGGATGGAAGTGCAAGACTTTCAATAAAAAACACTTTAGGATTAAGCATAAAAGCAATAACTATAATGGCAATCAAGATAAAGTATGTAAAGAGGTTAAATTTGTAGAAAGTCTCCAGTGAAGTCCCCTCTTAAAATATGATAAAGAGACTGGGAAGACTTCACAGATTGAATTTGGCAAAGTTAAATCTGAGGCAGACAGTAATCCACAAGCTTCCCCCCCTTTTTTTGTTGGGATAAGAGACGTTGCCAGCCCATCACATGTAGGTGCCATGGTGCCCCCGAAGGCCTTCAATGGCATCCCCAGCAGATAACCCAGCATCTGAGCTTCCATATGCCTGTTTATTTAAAAAGTAAGTCTCTAGTCCTCCTAGAAAGAAAGTTATGGAGCAAAATGTGCAGGTGCCCTTCTAAGTGATTACTGTGAAATGAGCCAGCCTGGCTGCTCTTGCTTGTCAGTGTAATTAGTCAATGTATGAAGTCAGAGGTGTAACTGATAAAGTGAGTTGTTTGTTTGGACACCAGGCAATAGGAATCCCTGGGGTCCTATGGAGCTGCTATTTTGCCATCCCTTTTAAGTACACTTTTCCTGCTTCTGTCTTTTTTCCTGGTCCTTGGAAACTCCATAATTTGCCCTTCTTTTTCCCCTCTAGCAACTGGGATGCATCTTTGCTGTGCTGGATTTGCCTGAGATCAGGCAGTGCTTAGAAATTATTTTCTGCAAATACTACTACACAATAAATGTGGGTGAATGTTAAAGAACCCCCCCCCTGCAAAAGGCAAATGTGAAAACTTTGAAAAGAAGCTTAGGCATGTCCCTTTGAGCTTAAGACCAGGAACTCATTAAGAATTGACTGCATAATTAACTTACAGTGCAATGGTATACATGTCTATTCAGAAGTAAGTCTCTGCGTTTAATGGGGCTTAATTCCAGGTAAGTGGGTACAGTATGGAGTCTAGGCTTTGGTTTAGGGTTGGCACTGGGAAAAACAGGGTTCTTGTGCCTTTAACACCTGTATGGCAGGCAGAAATTCAACAGGCCAAGACTCTTCTAGTATGGAAAAACAATTATGGAAAAAGCTTCACCATGACTACTTAATAATTATTTTGTTATGCTACACACCCCCATGGCAGCCATTTTGTGACTGATGCTTCCAGTACGCTCTCAAAATTGGCAATTTATTTATTTATTATTTGATTTATATCCCACCCTATCTCCCAGGAGCCCAGGGCAGCAATGTGCCCTCTGATACAAAAATGGTGACAACTCCTGCTCTACATACCATAGTAGACTTTTGGCTGTTTGCAGAAGGAGGCCTTTGAGACTCTGAATAGGGTGAGTGAGATCCTGACTGTTCTTTGGTTTCTTCTTCCTCAGTGTCCTCCTCATCAAAATTCATACTCCCAGAGATACCTATCAAAATGCCAGATCAGGTAGGTATTTTAGGTTAATAAAGAAGGAACCATATAGCAGATAACCCTCCCGCTGTTGTCCACAAATTTAAATCACAACAGGTACATATACAAAACAGTAACATTAGACAAGCAAAATCTTAATTAATGAAATTAAGCATCCGTGTAACATTTCTAGCACCTCTAAAAAGTATGGGACTTTTAAGATATCAAAAGATAAGCTGCCCAGAGGACCCTTTTGGCAAGTTAAAATATGTGAGAAATAAATACTGAACAAGAAGCCTAAAGTTCGGTATTTAGGTTAATAGATCTGAGACAGGGAGTTGTCCTGACTGTTTTGAAGTAGTCAGTAGTGCCACAGAAAGCCTTCTTTGACACAAATGACTATAATAACTATTATCTAGTTGCAAATATTCCCTTCTTGGACAAGATGCTTGAGTGGATCACCTGTCCAACTTTAGGCTCTCTCGGATGAGATAATCCAGATGCATTCTGATCTAGTCTTAGGCCTGGTTTTGGCACAGATACAACCTTGGTTGCACTAATAGATTACCTCTGCTAGGACAAGGAACTGTTGGTCTTACCTGAAGGAAGTTCCTGAGGGGGCACTAGGATACCACCAAGTGGGTTGGAATTCCCTCCAGTTGCTTGAGGCACGAAAACCCTAATCACTCCACAGGAGGCACCTAAATCTCCTTTCCTTGGAGCATTAGTTTTCCTTTTGGCTAAGATATTTAGACAGAACCACATGAATGTAATCACACTAAAACACAAGAAACACACAGGACACAAAGAAAAATGAAGTGGCAAGGAACAAGATGCCAAGCATGTAGTAGTTGCAAAAATACCAGTCAGACCTATCTTGCAATCTGAATAACTGTCTGACAACATTTAGACATTGCTACAGGGGTTCATGAACATCAGCCAACCCAGGGTGGGCCTTGGTGGTATCCTGGCATGCCCTTAGAAACTTCACGTAAGGCCAGCAGTCCCTTCTCCAGTGGACACTAGGATACCACCAAGTGGGATGTTTGAAAGCTGTCCTAGTCCACGTGGTGGGTGCTGACTAAATTTCTGGGATCGTCTTTTGGAAGACACGCCTCCCAAAAGCAGCCTCTGTTGAGGTGTATGGGGCCATTTTATAATACTTTGTAAAGGTATTCAGATTGACCTAAGTGGCTGCCCTTCACAGCTCCTGAAGAGGTGCATTTTTTGCTAATACTACTGAAGTAGCTGCTGCACAGGTAGAGTGAGCCATGATGCCAGCTGGTGGTGCCAGATGTAGTGATATGTATGCTAGGGCTATGCACACCCTGATCCACCTTGCCAGTATGGATGCAGTAATCCTCCTTCCAGAGAAGCAGGGTGAAATGATGCAATTAATGAATTGGAAAGGTTTAGTTCTGTTAGTATACATTTTCAATGCTCTCCAGACATCTAGGGTATGCCAGTCCTGCTCTGCAGGATGGACAGGGAATGGGCAAAAGGTAGGTAAGCTTAATTTTTGTTGCCTATGGAAGGACATGTTCACCTTCAGTATACAGGATGTCTGTTCTTAGCAGCACACAATCTTTGTGGACTATACAGAGATGCTTTGCAATAGAAAAAGCCCTCAGTTCCAATACTTGTTTGATAACAGCCACTAGGAAGAGTACTTTAAAAGACATAACCCCCATTGGCACTTCTTTTAACAGACTGAACTGTGCTTCTACAATTCAGGCAGTACTTTATGTAGGTCCTATGTTAGGAAGCAGAACAGTACTTTAGTACAGGATAATGCTGCCACTCTTCTGAATTGCTTCAAAAATGGGCAAAAGCCGAGTGTACTGAAGACAGTGCAGATGCCTATCTGCATAGTGTATTTGGTTTCAGGCCCATCTTTTGAGCTTCCTGTAGGAAAGATAGGAACTTGATCAGGGCCATTTTCCATCTGTGTGCAAAGTGGATTAACCTACCCCCTATCCATGGTGTTGGTGAGTCAGAATTGTTTTTGTTGTCTTCCTCCTCTGGAAGATATTGTTGGAAACCCCAAGCTGAACTGCTGTTGACCTCTCAAGCTGGAATCTGGGGCATCCCCAGCTGGGGCTTGTGATCTGAAAATCTTGGTCTCTTCCTGCTACTTGCGAGGAACAAAAGGACTGACAGGGCTGGTACCTCCGAAAGGAGCATCTGTTCTCTCTTTTTTGAATCATGGATGGTATGATTTTATTTTTGTCCTTCGACTCCATTAATATATCTTTAAATGCATCGTCCCCCATCAGCTTCTTTCCATCGTATGGATCTGTGGCCAAAATGAATCTTGAATTTCCATCCGTTTCCCAAAGGCAGAGCCATAAGATGCATGTTACTCTTGAAACCTTTAGGGCTGTCTTGTGGAGGGGGTCCAGTTCCTGTGAGGGGAGGGGTCATCCAGAATGTTGACTGTCCATAACAGTGTTGCTCTGGAGAGGACTGAAGTTTTGCATGAGGCTCAGATCACTAGAGCTACTACCTCATGGACTGTTCTTTCACATATACGCTCATGGGGTCTGAACCGGCAGTGACCGACCAGGAGAGAGACCTCGGGGTTGTAGTGGACAGCACGATGAAAATGTTGACCCAGTGTGCGGCAGCTGTGAAAAAGGCAAATTCCATGCTAGCAATAATTAGGAAAGGTATTGAAAATAAAACAGCCGATATCATAATGCCGTTGTATAAATCTATGGTGCGACCGCATTTGGAATACTGTGTACAGTTCTGGTCGCCTCATCTCAAAAAGGATATTACAGAGTTGGAAAAGGTTCAGAAGAGGGCAACTGAATGATCAAGGGGATGGAGCGACTCCCTTACGAGGAAAGGTTGCAGCATTTGGGGCTTTTTAGTTTAGAGAAAAGGCGGGTCAGAGGAGACATGATAGAAGTGTATAAAATTATGCATGGCATTGAGAAAGTGGATAGAGAAAAGTTCTTCTCCCTCTCTCATAATACTAGAACTCGTGGACATTCAAAGAAGCTGAATGTTGGAAGATTCAGGACAGACAAAAGGAAGTACTTCTTTACAGAGCGCATAGTCAAACTATGGAATTTGCTCCCACAAGATGCAGTAATGGCCACCAGCTTGGATGGCTTTAAAAGATTAGACAAATTCATGGAGGACAGGGCTATCAATGGCTACTAGCCAGGATGGCTGTGCTGTGCCACCCTAGTCAGAGGCAGCATGCTTCTGAAAACCAGTTGCCGGAAGCCTCAGGAGGGGAGAGTGTTCTTGCACTCGGGTCCTGCTTGTGGGCTTCCCCCAGGCACCTGGTTGGCCACTGTGAGAACAGGATGCTGGACTAGATGGGCCACTGGCCTGATCCAGCAGGCTCTTCTTATGTTCTTCTTAATGCTAAGCCCAGCTTCTGCTCCGTTAGGTCCCGTAGCTGAGCTTCACTTTCTTTGGACTAGGTGGTTGTTTTTTTTATACTAGTGGTGCCAAGCAGAGCATCTGTCCCAGATATTGTAAATGTTTCCATTACTTCCAGTTCCACAAGGTATTATTCATTGGTGAAGGACAGTGCTGACTGCATGGGTAGATCCGGTTCTGCTTTTATTATTTTTCTTAATGTGTTTGGGACCTGTACCACCTTGTCTTTTGGATTTTGATCTGGTAGGACTGTAGCAGTCCTTTAGGTTTATGGAGTAGGTTCAGCTGCAGGTTCCTTTAGATTGAATGCTGTCATTGCTCTGCAAAATAGGGGCAAGGAATGCATCCTGGAATAAACTTGTTGGGGTTTGCTCCTCTGTATTCAAACCTTCATTCCATTCTGCTCCATCCAGTTCCAGCTGACTTGTAGAATTCCGGTTGTTGCAAGTCTGTGTAAGACCAAATTGTTCTTGCCACTAGCATGTGTCTCTGTGCTCGACCCCTAGGGACAATGTGCAGCCTTGAAGAATTCTGTCTCCGTGGATTGTTCCGAGATACAAATTGTTGATGTTGCTTGCTTAACTCCATTAAAGCACCTTGCCTTGCAGTCATTAATTCTACTGCCATGTCTGACATTAAAGCCTCATTTTTTTCCGCACTGTAGGGGTTAAGACAAACATGAATTGTTGTTTTTCCATTATCTGACTAGAGGTGACAGCAGAGATATTCATATTAGACTGTGTGCTCCTTAGGTGCTGATTAATTACTGGAACACAGGTGGCAGCAAACTATTGAGAGAGCACTTGTCCCTCTTTATCAATGGTTGCTCTGGGTAAAACTGGGAAGGTTTTTCCAAAGTTACATTCCCATCTCTAGTGGAGGTGCCAGGCACTGAATTAGCAGCTAATCCTTTTGCTTGGAGTGTGCGGTATAAAAATGGTGTAAGTAACCCTATTCCTAAGCCTTACCTCACCCCGTATTCAATTTTTAGGGATCCTGTACCTACATCCTACAACAACAACAACTTATTTATATACCACATATGACAAAATGGCTTCTGAGTAGTTTACCAAAAAAAACCCATTATAAAATACATACATAATTAAAATATCTACTTACAATTCAATCAGAACATTAAACATCCTTAATTAAAATATAGCCTAATACAAATCAGAACATGACAAACCAGTTAAAAACAATCAAACCAGTTAACAAAATCAGAAGTTCAAGTGCAGGGGAATGCTTGCCTAAACGGGTGTCTTTTCAGGAGTCAGCAGAATGCCAACACCAATGGAGCCTTTCGCATGACAGCAGGAAAGGCATTCTACAACACTGCTTCCATGTTATCACAAGCCAATAATTATCACGCCATGGCAAAAGTAGCCAGGTTCCACTGGTTGAATGTAATGCCCTTATTAGGCAAAGGAGCAGATGATGGTTTTTGAGGTCCAGAGTTATTTAGGGCTTCGTATGTTAGTAGCAGAACTTTGAACCGGGCTCAGTGGCTAATATCTGAAAATGGGCTCAGTAATGTATCTAATAGAACATCTAAAGTGTTTACATTTTAATATATAATAGCTGTATGTAATGGTCAAAGCTGAGACACCAGACTAAGATGCATCCAGATTCAGATGATTATAGAGGATTTTCCTATATTTTCTGAGGGTTGCACATGGGAAGTGATTTGTTACAGTTAGAAGGTTTATCACAAGTCAGTGGTATCTCTTTAAGAGTGACCAAGCAAAATTGCTAAAGAACTTTGCTGTGTGTGTGCTATGTGCCTTCAAGTTGATTGCGACTTATGGCGACCTGATGGAGAGCCAGTGTGGCGTAGTGGTTAGTGTTGGACTACGACCTGGGAGACCAGGGTTCGAAACCCCACACAGTTCACTGGCTGAGTTTGGGCCAGTCACTGCCTCTCAGCCTCAGAGGAAGGCAATGGTAAACCCAGAGCTTGGAAAAGTTACTTTTTTCAACTACAGCTTCCATCAGCCCAATCCAGTGGGGTTGATGGGAGTTGTAGTTCAAAAAAGTAACTTTTCCAAGCTCTGGGTAAACCACCTCTGAATACCGCTTACCATGAAAACCCTATTCATAGGGTCGCCATAAGTCGGAATCGACTTGAAGGCAGTTTATGAATCAGCAATGTCCAATAGCATCTGTCATGAACCACCATGTTCAGATCTTGTAAGTTCAGGTCTGTGGCTTCTTTTATGGAATCTTGAGCATTACTTTACTTGCATGGGATATTAAGGAAATAGTTCCATAATTATTGCATTCCCTGGGATCCCCCTTCTTTGGATTGGGATATATTTGAATGCTTCCAGTCTATGGATTAGTTTTCCATATTTGTCGACATATTTTTGTCAAGATATGGACAGATTCAGTCTCAGTAACCTCTAGCAACTCTTTTGATATGCCATCTATTTCTGGTGATTTGTTTCTTTCAAGTATTTTAAGAGCAGCTTCCACCTTGAATTCTAAGATTTCTGGTTTGTCATCATACGGTTCCTCCACGAATGAATCTGTCATCCTGGCATCTCTTTTATAGAGTTCTTCAGTGTATTGCTTCCTTCTTTCTCTTATTTTATCTCAGTCAGTATGTTCCCCTGTTGATTATTCAACATCCCTATTCTCAGTTTAAATTTCCCTTTCATTTCTCTAATCTTTTGGAATAAAGTTCTTGTTCTACCTTTTTTATATTGTCCTCTTCTATTTCTATACAATAGTTGTAACAGTTCTCTTTGTCCCTACATACTAGTAGCTGTATTATTGCATTTAGGGTTCTGACCGTGTTTCTGTCTGCTTTTGCTTTCCTTCTCTCTTTAACCATTTTCAGAGTTTTGTCCATCATCCACTGAAGTCTTTCTCTCCTTTCAGCTAGAGTATTCTCTTTTTACGTTCTTCCCTGATAATGTATCTTGCTTCAACCCAAAGTTCTTCTGGTTCTCTATCAACTAAAATTGATAAGCGATAATAAAACCAATTTTAAAAAAGTCCTCCTTGAACCCTCAAGATCTGAACAACTTCCGCCCAGTCTCAAATGTGCCATTCTTAGGCAAGGTAGTTGAGCGGGTGGTGGCTAAACAGCTGCAAGCACACCTGGAAGAAGCAGATTATCTAGATCCATTTCAGTCGGGCTTCAGACCGGGACATGGGACTGAAACAGCCTTGGTCGCCTTGGTAGATGATATGAGAAGGGCGTGGGATAGAGGCGAAGGCACCTTCCTTGTCCTCCTCGATCTCTCAGCGGCTTTTGATACCGTCGACCACGCTATCCTCTTGGATCGCCTGCAGAGGTTAGGTATTGGGGGCACTGTATTGCAGTGGTTCCATTCCTTCCTCTCTGGGAGATACCAAAGAGTAGCATTGGAGGAACAGGTTTCAGATCCCTGGCCCCTCACTTGTGGGGTGCCACAGGGTTCTATCCTTTCTCCAATGCTCTTTAACATCTATATAAAGCCGCTGGGAGCAATCATTTATTTATTTTATTTATTTTGTTCGATTTATATACCGCCCACAGCCCAAGGGCTCTCAGGGCGGTGCACAACATGGATAAAATACAATAAAATCACAAAAACAGTAAAGTATACAGTATTAAACAAATAAACAACCTAAGATAGATTAAAAACACAAATAGGTTAAAATGCCTGGGAGAATAAAAAGGTTTTAACCTGGCGCCTAAAAGATAAAAGTGTAGGCGCCAGGCGCACCTCATCGGGGAGACTATTCCATAATTCGGGGGCAACCACTGAAAAGGCCCTAGATCTTGTTACTACCCTCTGAGATTCCCTGTGAGTCAGAGCTTGGAGGAGGGCCTTGGATGTTGAACGTAGTGAGCGGGTAGGTTCATATCGGGAGAGGCGTTCCGCCAGGTATTGTGGTCCTGCACCGTGTAAGGCTTTATAAGTCAAAACTAGCACTTTGAATTTGGCCCGGAAACAAATAGGTAGCCAGTGCAAACGAGCCAGAACAGGTGTTATATGTGCAGACCGCCTAGTCCTCGTCAGCAGTCTAGCAGCTGCGTTTTGTACTAGCTGTAGTTTCCGAACTGTCTTCAGAGGCAGCCCCACGTAAAGCGTATCAGGAGATTTGGGCTGCAATGTCATCAGTATGCGGATGACACGCAGCTCTATCTCTCATTTAAATCTTCACCAAGGTTGGCTGTGGAAACCCTGTCCAAGTGTCTGGAGTCAGCGAGTGGCTGGATGGGAAGGAATAAGTTGAAGCTGAATCCTGACAAAACCGAGGTGCTGTTTGTGGGAGACAAGGGAAGGCTGGGAGATATAGACCTGGTGCTTAACGGGGTACGATTGCCCTTGAAAGACCAGATCCGTAGCCTGGGGGTCATTCTTGACTCCCAGCTGTCTATGGAGGCTCAAGTTTCAGCTGTGAGCCGAGCAGCTCTATATCAACTCCATCTGATACAGAGGCTACGCCCCTACCTTCCCAATCATCTGCTCCCACCGGTGGTACATGCCCTGATCACCACTCGCCTAGACTACTGTAATGCGCTCTACGTGGGGTTACCCTTGAAAACGGTTCGGAAATTACAGCTGGTACAGAATGCAGCGGCGCGTCTGATTGCAGGCAGCCGCCGTAGAGATCACATCACTCCTGTGTTGAAGGAGTTGCATTGGTTACCGGTTGTGTACCGAACCCAATTCAAGGTGTTGGTTTTAACCTTTAAAACCCTATACGGTTGTGGCCCAGCCTATCTGAAGGAGGGCCTCCAGCATCGACAGGGATGCCGCTCAACAAGATCGACCTCAGAGGGCCTTCTCTGGATCCCACCAGTCAAAATAGCTAGGCTGGTGAGGACTCGAGAGAGGGCCTTCTCAATAGTGGCCCCCACCCTCTGGAACTCTCTCCCGGGTGATATACGCCATGCCCCGTCTATAATGAGCTTCCACAGGACCCTGAAAACTTGGCTTTTTAGGCGGGCATTTGAGAAGGGCTAGTTTTTTACTGTTTTTAAATTTTAATTGTTTTATATACTGTTTTATCTTGTACGTCGCCCAGAGTGGCTGGACAACCAGCCAGATGGGCGACTAACAAATTTAATAATAAATAAATAAAATAAATAAATTTAGAGCCTCAAATCTGTTCCTTATTTGATCTTTATATTCTTCTGGGATGCTCTTTAAATTGTATATTGGCGTTATGATTGTTTTGTTCTTCTTTAGCTTTACTCTGATTTTCAATATTACCAGTTCATGATCTGTACCGCAGTCTGCTCCTGGTCTTGTTTTTGCAGAAAGTATGGAACTTCTCCATCTTCTGCTACCAATTATTTAATCAATTTGATTCCTATATTGCCCATTTGGTGATGTCCACGTGTACAGTCGTCTTTTCAGTTGCTCAAAAAATATGTTTGCAAGAAACAAATTATTGGCTTGAATTCAATAAGTCTTTCACTTGCTTCATTTCTATTTCCTAAGCCCCATTTTCCCACAATTCCTAGTTCTTCTCTGTTCCCTACTTTTGCATTCCAGTCCCCCATGATTATCAGCACATCTTCGTTTGGTGTGTGATCGATTTCTTCCTGTAGTTCTGCGTAAAATCTCTCCAATTCCTCTTCTTCTGCATTTGCCGTTGAAGCATAGACTTGGATAATGGTTATGGTAATAGGTTTCCCATTCAGTCTCATCAATATCACTTACTCAGACCTAGCGCTATGGCTCCTAATTGCTGTTGCTACATCACTTCTCACTATTAAAGCAACCCCATTTCTTCTTAATTTCTCATTTCCTGCATAAAATATTTTGTACTTGCCTGAAAATGTCCCATAACAGTGTTGTTACATTCCATTTCTTGTTCGACAATTTCTAACTTTCCCTGGTTCATGCTTCTCACATTCCATGTTCCTATTGTGTACATTGTACAATTCCGGACTCTCCTTTCGCATCTGTGAGCATCAGCCTCTGGGCTTCGACCCAGTTGCATCATTTGTCACAGTGCTACTCGTACTTGTCTGTTGTTCCTCCCCAGTAGCTCGCTGAGTGCCATCTGACCTGGGGGTGTCATATTGCATTTTGGATACTCTGTTCATAGGGTTTTCATGGTAAGAGGTATTCAGAGGTGGTTTCTCATTGCCTTCCTCCGAGTTTGGATGCATCTTAGTCTGGTGTCTCAGCTTTGACCATTCCGCCTTGTGTGATCCTGCTAGCCTCTTGGTCTATACTCCTGACGGCACTGAACTCAGTTTCTTCAACACACTCAACCCCCCTCACCATGTTAAGGTGTGCATCCTAGAACTTTGCTAACTATATATATAAGAATGATCTCCCAACCACTCTCATGCCATTGCATTATTATTAAAGTTTGGGGATTTCCTGTTAACAGCAGTTACTTGTCTGACTGCTGCCAACAAGGAGGCTGCAAGCTCCAGTTTTTTTCTAAACAAATAAAATGCAAGCAATCTTGAAGTTACCATTTAAATTGCTAGTGTGAAGCAGAAACCCCATTTACGAAATAGCCTTTCCTTGATTATTTGCCTCACTCTCAATACTGTAAGAGCCAGTGTGGTGTAGTGGTTAAGGTGTTGGACTGCAACCTGGGAGACCAGGGTTCAAATCGCCACACAGCCATGAAGCTCACTGGGTGACCTTGGGCCAGTCACTGCCTCTCAGCCACAGAGGAAGGCAATGGTAAACCCCCTCTGAATACCGCTTACCATGAAAACCCTATTCAAAGGGTCACCCGTAAGTCAGAATTGACTTGAAGGCAATCCATTTCTCTCATATATATTTGAGATACGAGCCAGAGCGAACAAACTGGCTGATAAAATAAGTAATTCCATTAAATATGAGAGGCCTGCATCATCAAGGTGACTGATATAGGATTATGTATCTAAGGAGAAAATTGAGATCTAATTGTGACACATTCTAAGTGGATTCTTTTATCATTTATTTTAGATTCTTACTATTCATCAGTCCAAATTAAAAGACTGAGTGAGATACACATCTGTGCAATATATAGCATAGGTGAGTGTTTGTTTCTGTAGATGCAGTGGATTTATGAATATTTTTTAGACACACACTTATGGAGTTGCAGTTGGCCACATGTGTTTTCCACTTTACCTACAGGTCAGATTTATTATTTACAAGATCTAAAAATGCCAAAGGAGCTCAGGAACATCCAGCTACCAAAAATCCAAAGTACCCACTGAAGAAGACCTTTACAGGTAGAAACACTTTTGGGAAAAATCTAGTACAAGGTTTGAATGCAAGAATGTATGAAGGATATTTTATTGCCATATATGGTGGCTTATAATAATATTTTATTATTACAATTATATTTAATGCTTTAGATGTTCTAATAGATACATTACCACACCCATTTGAGTTTTTCAGAAGTTGTATCCTTTTCGGTGGCCAATATGGCACTGCCCCAAACCTCCTGATGATTGCTCTCAAGTGTTTCATATAAGGGACAAAATATTAGCAGCAAAAGGAAAAACAAGGAAATGATGAGTCTGCTGTATAGATAAATGTTAAAGGTGACACAGAGAAGGTGGAACTACTTGACTCCTACTTTTCCTTGTGTGAGAAGACAGAGGCTAACTGTACCCAAACAGCAAAAATAGATCAAAGGATAAAGAGAAGGAGTTGCAGTCCAAGAAAGGTAGAGCTAATACAGGAACATATAATCTTCAGGGGCAGATGAAGTCAACTTTTTAGGGTGACCTGCACCTTAGGGTACTAAAGAAACTTGCAAATGTATTCTTAAAGCCTCCTGTACCTATAATATTTATTTATTTATTTTTATTTAATTCAATTTTTATACCACCCATAGCAAAGCTCTCTGGGTGGTGTACATCAAGTAAACACTTTACATTCAATTTAAAACCACCTGGTCATCAAATCAACAATTTAAACAAACAACAAAAACTAAGATTAACATAATTAAACCCATTAAATACAAGTCAAAAAGTAATTAGAAAAAGATGAACATATAACTATCTTTACAACATTAAATACAAAATACTAAAATATTAAAATACTAAAAATACTAAAACGCCTGGGTAAAAAGGAAGGTTTTCACCTGGTGCCGAAAAGATAGTAATGTAGGCGCCAGGCGTACCTCATCAGGGAGGGTGTTCCATAGTTTGGGGGCCACTACCGAGAAGGCCCTTTTTCTTGTAATTTCCTTCCGGGCGTCTTTCTGAGTAGGCACCTGGAGGAGGCCCTTTGATGTTGAGCGCAGTGTACGGGTAGGTTCATATCGGGAGAGACGTTCCATCAGGTATTGCGGGCCCGTGCCGTGTAAGGCTTTATAGGCTAAAACCAGCACCTTGAATCGAGCCCGGAAACATATAGGCAGCCAGTGCAAGCAGGCCAGAATCGGTGTCACATGTTCCGACCGCTTGGTCCCAGTTATTAATCTGGCCGCTGCATTCTGCACGAGCTGCAGTTTCCGAACCGTCTTCAAGGGCAGCCCCACGTAGAGTGCATTGCAGTAGTCCAATTTCGAGGTTACCAGAGCATGAACAACTGAAGCAAGATGTTCCCTGTCCAGATATGGGCGTAGCTGGGCTACCAGCCTAAGTTGGTAAAAAGCACTCCGTGCCACTGAGGCCACCTGCGCCTCAAGTGACAAGGACGGGTCCAAAAGGACTCCCAAGCTGCACACCTGCTCCTTCAGGGGGAGTGTAACCTCATCCAGAACAGGTCGAACATCCATCATCTGGTTAGGGGATCCATTTACTAACAGCATCTCAGTCTTGTCTGGATTGAGCTTCAATTTGTTCGCTCTCATCCAGTGCATTATCGCGGCCAAGCATCGGTTTAGCACCTTGACAGCCTCACCTGAAGAAGATGAAAAGGAGAAGTAGAGCTGCGTATCATCAGCGTACTGATGAGAACGCACTCCAAAACTCCTGATGACAGCACCCAGCGGCTTCATATAGATGTTAAAGAGAATGGGGGACAGAACTGATCCCTGCGGAACTCCATACTGGAGCGCCCAGGGTATCGAGTAGTGCTCCCCAAGCACTACTTTCTGGAGATTTGAGACTATTTGGATCCAGCTGAAGTATCATGAGACTGAAGGCAGGCAAATCCCTATCTTTAAAAAGGGGAAAGAGAAGATATAGGCAAGTACTGATCAGTCAGGTTGAAACTGGTACCTGGAAAGATTCTAAAATAGATAACTAAGTAGTCAGTCTATTTAGAAAAGAATGCTGTGATTACAAAGAGTCAGCATGGCGTGCTCAAGAATAAGATATACCAGACTTATTTTATCTCCTTTTTTTGACAGAGTTTGGTAGATGAGGAGAACAGTATGTGGATGCAGTACATCTTGGTTCCAGCAAGGCCTTTGACAGGATTCCCCACATTATTGTTATTTGAAAGGTGTAAACATGTGGACTAGCCTATTTTGCTGTTAGGTGGATTTGCAGCTAATAGATGAACTGCACCCAAAGAGTGCTCAATGATTCCTTGTCAACCTGGAGAAAAGTTTTAAGTGGAATGCTGAAGAGTTCTGTTTTGGGCCTAGTATGGCTCACCATCTATATACTGTAAATGCCTGTGATGAAAGCCTAGAAGGGATGCTAATCAAACCTGCAGATGACACTGAATTAGGAAGGATAGCCAACACCTTAGAAGACAGAAAAAGAAGATTCAAGGTGCTCTTCACAGGATGGAGAACGGGGCTGAAACAAAATTAATTTCATCAGAGATAAATGTAAAGTTAGGGATTTAGGTAGGAAGAATCAAATGCACAAATACAGTATTGGTGACACCAGGCCTGACAGCAGTATATGTGGGAAAGATCTAGAGGTTTTAGTAGGCAACAAGGTAAAGTCAGCAGCATAATGTGGTAACAAAAAAAGGTGGCAAGTGCCATTTTAGGTTCCATCAACTACTCCTCTCTTCTGCTTTGGTCAGACCAGAACTGGGAATACAGTTTGAAGAGGATATCCACAAACTGTAGTGCGTATAGAGGGTGACAAAAATGGCCTGGAAACCAAGTCCTATGAGGAAAGGCTGAAGGAGCTAATTACTGTAAGTCTTGAAAAGAGACAATTTTGAGGCAATGTGATAGTGATCTTCAAGTACTTGAAGGGCTCTCACATAAATGGAGCATATTTGTTTTCTGTTGCTCCCGAGGGCAGGGCCCAAATCAATGGATTCAAATTACAAAAAAAGGGGATTTCATCTACACCTTAGAAACAACTTCCTGATGGTACAGGCTAATTTTTAAAATTAGTATTTTTAAAAATGGTCAGAACAAAAACATTCCATTATTAGGCAGACAAACATCCTGATAGCCCATCTCTTTCTAGCCTACTAAGAAAGGAAAATACAAGGGAAAAGAGAACAGATGAACTAGGGAGGAGTCAGAGTGCTCCGGCTTACATCCACTTTGGTTCATTTTGAGTTGAAGGGGTGGCAAAGCTCTGGAATATTTTGGATTAGATTTCTCCCTCACCCCACCCCCATCTTTGACTAACTGTGCATTCCCAAGTACTACACAGAGCTTGGAAAAGTAACTTTTCCAAGCTCTGGTACTACAAGATGTGGACAGGCAGTAAGGGCAACCTTCTGGCAGTTTTGCAGGAACGTGAAGACCCTGAGTTAAATGTTATCTTATTTCTTGGCAGATTTCCTTTTCACCTAGCAAAACAATCCTATTGTTTAAAGGTAGCATTAGAAAGAAGAACCAGGGTTTTTTTCTCTCTCAGATCATCATCAAGAAATATATTCAGTCACCTCATACTCAGACCCCTCCTTTTCACATTTGGATCATAGGCCTAGAAGGAAATTCTGTGTCTCGGCGCAAACCTGGAGGCAAGAGATTCTTTCCTGCTTTTTGGTCAGAGCTCCTTCACATCACTGCAGCTGTATTCCACACCCACATCCTTGGGCCTAGGACATGTAATTTCTGCCACCTGTTATTTCTTATAGCAGTAAGGGACCTTTTTTCTCTTTAGTTTAGAGTTATGAATGAGTTAGGATAATAATAAATGCTGCCACATTCCCAATAATTTTGCATCTCTATTCTTTTGTTTTCTTTCAATAAAAGAAAGCTTTGCTTTAGGAGCTATATTCTTGGGATATGCACCATACTATTTAGGCAAGCACCTGGTTTATCTCTAGCAAAAGATTCTTCTGCATTTAAAGGGGCATGCAGGTGGCAGGTTCACATAGAAGGGCTTCCCAATAGACATGGGTGTAGGGTTGCCAGGCTCAGGGCGTGAGACTGATCCTGTATCTGTAGGAGAAGAGAAAATCAGCCAAGTGCCGGTGTTCTTGCAACCCTGTAATGGGAAAAGCCACAAGGTGGAATTCTCCCTCCCCCCTCCACAACTTTTAAAGATACAGAAGACCTCTTGGAGGCTGGGCCTGGCAACCAAGAGGTCTTCTGTATCTTTAAAAGTTGTGCAGGGGGAAGGGAGAATTCCACCTTGTGGTTTTTCCCATTACAGTGTTGCAAGAACACCTGCACTTGGCTGACTTTCTCTTCTCCTAAACATACAGGATCAGTCTCATGCCCTGAACCTGGCAACCCTACATGGGTGTAATATAGGGTTTTAGAATATATTTTCAGAATTTGATTAAGAAATGGAGAGTACTCTGCTGGGAACATAAACTGCAGCCTAATAGTCACACAGTTACCTTCTTCTTGCCCAACCTATAGCATTCTAATTGTTATGGTTTTCACTGTTCATGAATTGTTTAACCCTTCCAACTTGATCATGTTTAATGCAAAAAGTATGGAAGTTAGTGTACAGGGAATGGAAGGCAATTGAAGGATCAGCACGAGGAGCAGGAGATCAGCCTGAAAAGGTGCTATGGAGGAGAGAAGCAACCCACTGACTGTTCCTTACTTTGTACAAACCGGTTACATTTTGCGTGAAACTTAAAAAACATTTGACTTACTTCCTAACACGTTAGAAGTGCATGAATTTACTTATCCAATGGACAATCTTCTCTCCAGGAACCTGTACATTCATGCTAACCCATAAGATGACTTAGTGTTACATGCAGACCAGGTCTTTATTATACAGCCATGAAAGTGGCTGTATACTATAGTCAGCATGGGTTTTTTGCATTCCACAATGTTAAATTGAAAATACCCCCCATGCCATTCTGATGCTTCCCATAAGCTAATTTCAAAACAAAACCTTACAAAACCTATAGTTCTGAACTCAGAAATGCTTGCTTAACAACCCTGTCAATCTGCATGGTGATACACAAAACAGTCAGAGAGAATAAAGAGTTCAAAGTCTAAAAAGAGAGAGAAAAACCAGACCCTTGTTGGAATTTTTCTGTCAGTTCTCCTAATCTGTTGAAATTAATTAAAAATCAGCCATGTTCACTGAGTACCTGCAATCTTGTTACTGACGTTGCCCCATACTCTCACCATCAGCTTCTGCAGTTTAAAAGTTAAAAAAAAATGCCTGGCTGAGTTTTAATTAATTTAAGAAATTTAGCATTGAACTCAATGATAACGTCGGGCATTCTCAGTAAGAACCAACTGTCAGTGTTCTAAAACCCAGACTCCCAGCTGCTTGACTTGCCTAATCAGGGGGCCAGACCCACACCAGACCTTTATTTCACTTTACACAGTCATGGCTTCCCCCAAAGAATCCTGGGAAATGTAGTTTGTGAAGGGTGCTGACAGGAGACTTCTATTCCCCTGACAGAGCTCCAGTGGCCAGAGTGGTTTAACAGTCAGCCCCTCTTCTGAGGATTGTAGCTCTGTGAGGGGAACAGGGCATCTCCAAGCAACTCTCAGCACCCTTCCCTAACTATGCTTCCCAGGATTCTTTGGGAGAAGCCATGACTGTCTAAACTGAAATAAAGGTCTGGTGTGGATGTGGCAAGGGGCAGCTTTGGTTTAAATTTGGGTGGGAGGCTACATGTGCCTACTGTAGAATAAAAAGGTGGGGGAAACCCTGAAAAAGAATGAAACTTGTCACAATGTTTTCCTTTTGGAAAGGAAAGGGGCTTCCCCTCTGCCCAGTGCCCACCCATCCAATCTCCTCCCCTCCCCCTCTTCCTGCCCACCTCCTCCTCCCCTCTCTGCCCCTCCCCCAGGTCATTTTCACTTATCCTAAGCATGATTGCACAGGAATAAATCCCACTGAACTCAAAAAGCATGCAAATAATAAAACCTGCCTTCCCCTCCTCCTACCCCTCCCTCTTGCCCCTTCCCTCCCCCTTCTTTCACCCCTCCATTCCCCTCCCCATCCCCTTCTGCTCTCTTCCTCCCCCATGGTCAGCTTTACCTATCCTAGGACTATGACCTAGGAGACCAGGATTCGAATCCCCACACAGCCATGAAGCTCACTGGGTGACCTTGGGCCAGTCACTGCCTCTCAGCCTCAAAGGAAGGCAATGGTAAACCACCTCTGAATACCGCTTACCATGAAAACCCTATTCATAGGATCGCCATAAGTTGGAATCAACTTGAAGCAGTCCATTTCATTTTCAAGCATGATTGCGTGGCAGTAAATCCCATTGAACTCAATGAGCATACAAATGATAAAACCTGCCCTCCACTCCTCCTCCCTCTCATCACCTCCATTTTGCCCCTTCCCTCCCCCTTCCTTCATCCCTTCCCTCCCCCTTCCTTCATCCCTTCCCCTCCTCTTCCAATCCCCTCTTTCCCCCACTCCTTCTGCTCCCTTCTCCCCCCATTTCTCTTTCCCTCTACTCTCCCCTCACCCTCCTCCTCCCCCAGGGTCAGTTTTACCTATCCTAGCCATGATTGCATAGGAGTAAATCCCATTGAACTCAAAAAGCATGCAAATGATCAATCCATTCTCAGCAAACTTGCACAGGATCCCATTTCTTACCTCCCAGATTAAAAAGCAGAGAAATTCACTAACAAGCAAAAAACTTGGTGGAGTTGCTTCGCCCCTGCTAAAACAAGATCAGCACAGCACATTTGTTTCTTTTCTTTGGGCTGATTGCAGGTGTTGCCACCACTCACCATAGGCTCAGAGGCACGTTACCAAATTCTTCCAAGACCAAATTGTGCTTGCATTTTGACAAATTTGTAGGGCTGTGCAATATCTCAGAGAGGTCAGGTCTCCTGCTCCCCTGGTACAGTCACTATAGCTGCCCAACTTCCCTGCTTTTTAAAGTTTAATAGAAATATCTGTTGGCTGTAGGTACGTTCTTAAACTGCAAGGGTTTTTGCCTGTTAATGAATATCAATTTCTTACCTTGTTTCTGTAGAATGTCTTGCAGATTTATGTTGGAAGCTTTAGCTTTTGGATTTTCCTCAATCTTTTTTTGCTCTCTATCATCATCTTTTGTGGATGATCCAAGTGAAATTATCTGGAGTTTAGCCTCCGACTCCTGAATCTCTGGTTTCAGAAAAACAGCTGGACCATTAATGCCTATAAATCAGAGTGAAACAGATTGCTGAAGCATGTGATGGACAGTAATTTTCTAATGACACAGGTAGTCTAGAAGCTGTTACAGAAGCATACTGGATTATTTCAGAATGAAGGAATAAAAAACAGGCTGCTTATTTTTAATTGTCTTTTGTCAAGTGGTCATCTTTGAAGTCACATATATGAAGTTCTGCACCAATGCAGACTTACATTCTGGACAAGTGTTTTGGTGAACAGTCAGCTCCCATAGTGCACACTCAAGAGGATGCAGCTCCTATCTCGACAACCAGTTCGGAAAGGATAGCAAGAGCAAGCAGCAGTAGAGCAAGAGCAGGATAACATCAACTGCAAGAAGGATGAGTTGTACAAGTGCACATGACTTAAAAAAACCATAGTGATATGCAAGTGACCTGTGTTTTTTCTTGTGGTCTCTGTGCAGTCACACACAGGGGTGAATAACAGGCAGACTTACCATCAAGGTGGCAAGGGCGCTTCAAAAGATTACAGAGCTCAGGGCAACCTGTCTGAGCATCTATCTGTCCCTGAACACCAATCCTGTAGCGGTGAGGGCTGCAACCAAACAAAGGGGCAGCAACAATTCTGTCAGAGACCTCCCTGAGAAGATGTGGAAAACATGACTTAACCTATGGAGCATGTGAGCACAGCAGAAGGAACTAGGAGTTGCATCAGTTGATAGCAGAATTGATGAAAAGGCTGGGTAAAGATTGAAAACCCCTTCTTGGGATCTTCATAGCAGAGAAATAGCTGTGGATTGCACTTGAAACTTGCACTGCAGGCCACATAGAAGGTAAGGGCCTCCAGATAGCCAAGAACATCTCCAGTACAGGGAAGGGATGGGGGAAAAGACTAGTCGTTCAAGTAGAGCACATGAAATTCACTAGCCCTTCTAGGAGGAATGATGGCAATAAGGAAGGCTACCTTAAAAGTCAGCAAACAGAGGTCACAGATAGGACTTAAAGGGCTTAGCCATTAACTGAGCAAGGCCTACTGACAGGCTCCAAACAGGCAGGAGAGCTTTAAAAAAAATGAAAGGTAGCGTTTCACCAAATGCTTCATAAAACACCCCACCAACAGGCACTGCCTGTTCTTAAAATGTGGATTTTTTTGTCAGCTTCATGTCCCCCAATGATGGGACATGCCACAGACCAACCAAGGGGTGGGTACAGACTTGAGAGAACAAACAACTGGACAGCTGCTGCTGGGAGGAAGGGCGGGATATAAATCAATCAATCACTCAATCAACTAACAACATGTGCCTGAGAATTGCTGCTGGCTAGATGTACCACCACTGCAGCACCCGGGCACACACCAATGCCACAATTGCAGCACGAAGACTAATAGCGTCTTCAACCCTGTACCATCTTGTACGTTGATGCAGAAGATGGTATCCACATTGCTGATGACCACCAAAACAGCTGGACAACGAAGAAGAATTCAAAATGCTGGAAAGTCCTTAATAACAAAATTCAAAGTGATCTTGATAGGCTCAAGCATTGGGATGAAAACAACAGAATGAAATTTAACAGAGGTAAGTGCAAAGTTCTACACCTAAGAAAAAGAAACCAAATTCACAGTTATAAGATGGGGAACACTTAGCTCAGCAGTACGACATGTGAGAAGGATCTTGGAATTGTCATTGATCACAAGCTGAATATGAGCCAACAGTGTGATGTGGCTGCAAAAAAGGCAAATGCTATATTAGGCTGCATTAACAGAAGTATAGTTTCCAAATCACGTAAAATACTAGTTCCCTTCTATTCAACACTCATTAGGCCTCATCTTGAGTACTGCATCCAATTCTGGACACCACATTTTAAGAAGGACATTGACAAACTGGAACAGGTTCAGAGGAGGACAACACGGATTATCAAGGTTTGGAAACAAGGCTCCATAAGGTGAGACTGAAAGAACTGGGCATGTTTAGCCTGGAGAAGGCTGAGAGGAGATATGACAGCACTCTTCCAAGTACTTGAAAGGTTGTCACACAGAGGAGGGCCAGGATCTCTTCTTGATCATCCCAGGACACAGGACACAGAATAATAGACTCAAGTTACAGGAAGCCAGATTTCAGCTGAACATCAGGAAAAACCTCCTAACTCTTAGAGTAGTATGACAATGGAACTAATTACCTAGGGAGGTGGTGGGCTCTCCAATATTGGAGGCATTCAAGAGGCATCTAGACAGCCACTTGTCATGCTTTAACTTGGAGTCCTGCAGTGAGCAGGGGGATGGACTCAATGGCCTTATGGGCTCCTTCCAACTCTACTATTCTATGATAGTAAGCAGTTCAAGCTAGTTGATGTGGAGGTGCAACAATGCCAAGGACCATGACACACTGATCCCAAGATCTTCACAGTGTGCTCCTGTCCCATCCGTGACTATCACTAAAGGGGACAGGGGCAAGAATATTGTTCATCATAATAAGTCCTTAAGAGTTCACCCCTAGGTGAAATATATGCAGAAACCAATGCATTTAATTGTGCAAAGGGGTGAATAGCTGTGGTTAGAGCCATCAAACTCAGAGGTCTCTGGATGAGAAAGGGTTAATACTGACTGCCACAGTAATGGCCACGTAATCAAGAGAGTCAAGCCCTGCTAGAAGACAGAAGCATGACCATCTGTCAAATCAGGAAGGGTGCTGATTCTCTTGTCCTTATTTAAAGGAAATAACTCTACTATTGTTTTGAAACACTGGTGATATACTTACTGATAGTGGTCTGGTTAGTAGTAGCTCAGGGATGAAAAGGCACTTTGAACATCACTATGCACAACTGTTTTAGAAAAGCATTACCTATAGCTCTCTTGGTAAAGCTCGCTCACTATCTGAAGGCACTGTAAGGAAATGCAGGACCAGAAGATTTTGCTGCAGTTTGGTGGACTTTCATATTTTACACAGACTTATTTTAACTTTTATTAAACTTTTCATACTATACATAAAGGAAACCACTTTACTTAACCCTCTCCCTCCCCTCAGACACACAGACCGGATTGACATTCACAGTAATTCATATACATTTGAACACTTCATCAAAACAGTCAGTTTTTATAAACGGCTTGTCAGAATTTCATCTTTACTTTAAGAAAGGATGGTGATAGGACAAATCCAGGTAAGCAAAACTACTTAAGGCAGACTATTCACATTCTAAGGATAATATTTCAAATGTTCTCCTTTCTCTTGTTTTTATAGGCAGGTCTCCGCTACCCCAAGCACTCTATGACAACCACAAATGGATATATGGTGCAGGAGGGGAACAATCTGTCTCTGCTGCATTAGCATAATCAATAAATTTATTCCAAACTGCAAGGAAAGTGTCTTTTATTCTTCTTGTCTCTTGCTTCTTTTATCTTCTCTGTGAGTTTCTCTAGTAAGGCCACCTGCCAGATCCTCTGGTACCAAGAATCTAGGGTGGCTATTTTAAACTCTTTCCAGTTCCGGGCAATCACTGACCTAGCTGCAGAGAAAAGATGGTTCAAGAGCTTTTTTTTATTCATATCCAAGTCCAAATCTATGAACAGTCCAAGGAGGGCTATTGGTGCTGACGTGTGAACCCACTGGCTCATGACTGTGCTGGCCTCCTGAAAGACCTTTGTCCAGAACTCGAAGGCAGGACCACCACATGTGTCCATATGTCCCAATCCCTCCACATCCTCTCCAACAGAATGGAGAAATCTGGGGATTTCTGTTAAGAAGTTTTAAGGTTTGTTCCCTAATCTCTGCTGAGAAGGAATTATATGGGGGGTTTGACTACATTGAGTCCCAGTGCTCCAGTTCTGTTTCTAGGACATTTTCCCACAGCATTTTTAAGGTGGCTGTGGGATTAGTTCCTGAATCCTGCAGCCACCCACATATCGTGGACACCATCCCTTTTGCTGCCTCATTGTATTTATTTATTTTATTTTATTTTTATTTTGTTAAATTTTTATACCGCCCCACTAGCATAGCTCTCTGGGCGGTGTACAACAAAGAATACAAATATATACAATAAAATCCCATAATAAAATACAACAAAAATATATAGTGTATAATTGCCCTGTCAAACCCGGTTAATTGCCTAGAAGCAGCTTCAGCGGTCTGCTGCTTTATTAGTACTGAGCAGAGTTGCTTCCCAGCATCCACTTAGGGAGATGCGGAGACAATCTTCCCCTCATCTCCCTTGTGTTATCAATCTATTAGATTTGTAAAAACCACATAGTCCGCATAGGCCTTTACATTTCCAAATCTTGATGGATCCTTAGAATTTTGGTACCAAAAATAGTTATTTAATTGTCTTTGCCAGCATGATAGTTGCAATTCTGGAATCCACACCAGCAGGGTTTGGAACAGAAATAAAAGTTTTGGGACCACCATTGTCTTTATGGAGAATAACCTATCCATTATGCAGAGATTCTGTTTTTTCCATCTATTCACCTCTTTGCTTACAGTGCTCCAAATTCTCCCATAGTTGGCCTTATACAGTTTATTAAGATCTTAGGTGATTTGTACTCCCAGGTAACAAAATCCATTCTGACTAATTGGGATGGTCAATGCCCTAGATAGCTGTATCTGAATAGGAGGCAGGATATTAAAGCACAGTAGTTGTGATTTGCTAAAATTAACTTTAAGACCCACCACCCTCTCAAAAGCAGCCAATTCCCGGAGGAGGAGATCTGTGGATACCATGGGTTTGGATGCGGTTATGACCATATCATCTGCATATAGTCCTAACTGATATTTGGCCCCATTTATTTGTACACTTGTAATATCTGGGTGGACCTTGATCCTGCAGGTTAGGGGTTCTAAAGCTAGTACAAACAACAAAGGGGAGAGAGGGCAATCCTGTTTGGTTCCCCATCGCAATTCAATTAATTTTTAATCTAGATTATTAACCCTGACTGTTGCTTCTGATTTTTTATATATTTGGCTATAAATGCAAGACTTGGAGAAGGCAAGGCTATTCCAAACAATCAAAGGCTTTGAATATGTCCAGAGAAGGGACAGCCAGGGGAATCTTTTTTGTTTTAGACAAATTAATTATACTGATGAGTTTCCTAACTAGATCCAAGATTTGGTGACGGGGGACAAAACCAGTTTTACCTATATGTATAAATTTATAGTCTATTAACCAAGATGGCCGTGAAAATCTTATAATCTAGATTTAGAAGAGAGATGGGCCTGTATAATTCTAATTTAGTGGGGTCCTTAAATGGTTTGGGCAATACCACTATTCTTGACTAGTGCCATGTTTCCGGTACACTATTGCGCACTATTCATAACATCGCTGTATAGGACAGCTAGGACTGGGATGAGGGTTTCTTTGAATTGTTTGTAGAAACTTGCTGTAAAACCATCTGGCCCTGGATATTAGCCTTAAGATTCTTTATTGCCTCTCCAATCTCCTCCGTTGTTATTGGCATACTAAGGTATTGTGCATCATCTGTCTGCAAACAGGGAATTGGAGAGGAACTCAAGAATTGACATATATCGTCACCTGAGGGGCCAGTGGTTTGATATAACTGATTATAAAAGTCTGCAAATTGCTGACATATTGAGGATGTATCAAATACCATCCCTCCATCCTTCTGTAAACTTGTCACTCAGGCTTTGTTTCTTTTCTTTCTCAGTTTGTTTGCCAGATCCCTTGAGCTCTTCCCACCAAATTCATAGAATCTCTGTTTTAGATATAACAGGCTGACCATTGTTTTATTTATTTCAAGCAGCTCCAATGTTCGCCTTTTGGATTCCAATTCTTTATATGTCCTATTTGAGCCTGTTTGCTTCTAGGTAAGTAGCAGTGCCTCAGTTTCTCCCCCTAATTTTCTGATTCCTCCCTTATTCTCTTCCTTCACAGACTTCCTTCCTTTATACACTCTCCACATATCACTGCCTTCATAGCCTCCCATAAGAGACTGTGTGTTATGCTCTCATCCTTATTTTCTTTAAAATAATGTGTAATGGCATCTTGAAGGCAAACTCTAATTAACCTGTCAGTTACCAGCGTTGGGCTAAAAGACCAACTAAATAAAGTAGGGTCTCCTTTGATGTGATCAAAGATTGCCTCTACTGGTGCATAGTCCATTATTTTTATGAGCCCAATATTGGTCAGTTAAACAAATTTGATGTGGCTAAAAGGAAATCTATCCGGGATTGTGTTAAGTGTCTCTAGGAGGAGAAAGTGAAACGTTTGTCCCCAGGATTCTTTGCCCCCCCAGAGATCCCAAAATGACCATTTGTGAAAAATTTTTATCATCCAGCGTTGTTCCCTGAATGATTTTTCTTGTTTTCTTCTTTGGCCACTAGGGGGTGGGCTAATTAAATCCTTGGTCAAGACTCCTCTGATGTTTCAATTTAATTTCCCCCCTAATAATAGCTCCCCTTGGGTAAAAGCCTTTGTCTTTTCTAGGACTTTGGCTACAAAATGTAATTGTCTCATATTTGGTGCATATATAGAGCCAAACGTCACTAATTTATAATAAACTGAGTCTGAATCCTAGCAAGATGGAGACGCTATGGGTTGGTGGTTCCTAAGTTCGGATAATTGGTCAGCTGCCTGCTTTTGATGAAATCGTACTCCCTCTGAAATAGCAGGTTCATAGTCTGGGGGGTGGTCTTGGATACTTCTTTGTTGCTAGAGGCCCAGGTGACCTCAGTGCCTAGGAGTGCCTTTTACCACCTTTGGCTGGTGAGACAGCTGTGGACATTTCTGGACCGGGATAGCCCGACCACTGTTGTCCACACACTGGCAACCTCCAGGCTGGATTACTATAATGTACTCTATGTGGGGCTGCCCTTGAGGTTGGTCCAGAGGTTGCAGCTGGTGCAAAATGCAGTGGTGAGACTGCTCACTGAGGCAGAGTATCGTCAACATGTCACCTCGCTGCTGAAAGAATTGCACTGGCTGCCCATTTGTTACCGGGCCAAGTTCAAGGTTCTAGTTTTGGCGTACAAAGCCCTATACAGCTTGGGACCAGGATACCTGAAAGTCTTATCCCTTTTATACCCAGTTGATCACTGCGCTCTGCAGGCGAGGGCCTCCTGCACATACTATCTTATCAGGAGGCCTGTTCTGCACAACATAGGAAATGGACCTTTAGTATGGCGGAACCTACTCTGTGGAATTCCCTCCCCTTAAATATTAGACAGGTGCCATCTCTGTTATCTTTTCAGTACCTATTGAAGACCTTCCTCTTTCAACAAGCCTTTTATCCCAGTCTGTGTTTGTGTTGGAATTGCTTTTTAATATGTTCTTAAACCTTCTTTTTAAAAGGTTTTTAATCTTAAATGATGTTTTGAAAGCTCTTTTTAAAGAAACGTTTTTAAAGATGTTTTGTTTTAATATGTATTAAAGTTTGTTTTTATGATGTTTTAACATTTTTAGTGCTTTTGTTTGCCGGGAGGAAGGGCAGGATATAAATCAAATAATAAGTAAGTAAATAAATAATTCCCTTCAAGGCGGTCCTCCACAAAAATAATACCTTCCACCACTGTCTTTAATCACTTTTCTTACAGAGAAATTCAACTGAGAGGCAAGCACTATTGCCACCCCTCTTGGTTTGGCTGCCCCAGGAGCCACAAATTGGCATTTCCCTTTCAGGAGGGGGATGTTCTATGGTGACTTGTGGGTTTCTTGTAAGAAGGTGACCATAGAATGCATGTCTCTTAGATAATTATTAATTCTGGCATGCTTGACTGTGTCTCCCATCCCCTTAACATTTAATGTTACTGCTTTAAACTGATATATCATTTAGCCAGAGAGTGTCATTAGTAGCCCTACCCTGACGGATTCCCATCCTGTCATTTAGGACCCTTATGCCCATTACAATGGAGTCTATGATTTTGTCACATGCTTTAAGCCTAGCTAAAACCGCTTCTGTCTGAATATAAACCTTGTCAAACCTTCCCCTTACTTTAACCCCGCCCCCTACCTTAAGCTGGGTCAGTGCATCCATTAAATAATGCATGCACTTCCCGGTCTATTTAGTCAGGAATTACTCAGCGAATTGATAATAAATTGAACAAGGATAAAACCAAGGTTATAATGCTGACACAGGGGTACACAGTCAGTGCCCCTCACTGTAGTGGTGAGTGGGCTTGCGTGTTCCAATGAACCCTGTGAGCGATGCCGTCAGGAGTCATGCACTCCCAGCAGGGTCACCCATGGAGGTAAGGACAAGGGAGAGGAACCAGACAAAGATCGATCCAAGAAAGTCCTCAATGGCAGAACAGGCGGAGGATAACAATCTGTATGTTACAACGGCTGTGAAGGCGGATGAAGGCTGCAGCAGATAAAAGACTTCCAATCATCGTGGTATCCATGCCATTGGATCAAAGCCTTTTTCTGTCAAGATTGTGTGTTGATTGTCTGTTTACCCCATTAGCAGACCTCTTACTTTTATGCTTCTGTATTACTGATTGCTGTATTTTCTTTAACTTTTCTGGCACTGGCAGAGCCTGTTATTGTTCTTTTTTTGAAGTTGCAATTATGTTTTCTATATCAGCATTATATTAAATAAAATAATAATAAGGATACTGAATAACTCAAGGCACTACATTAAGTGGGACTTCTCTACATTGATACATAGTCACAAGGTGTTAAGGAGGTGAAGTGTGAGGGTGACATGGCCAACCAACCAAGTGGCAACATGGAGGAGCAACTAGAAGCCAGTCATTAATACATGAATTATTGGCGATTCCTACAGGAAATTTATACAGGCCCAAGAGCGCCTGTATCTATAGCTGATGTGAAAAAACTGTGTTCTACCATGTTAAATTGAAACTATACCCTCTGCCCTTCTGGTGGCACAAACAACAACAGAGATGTACAAACCTTACATTGTCGGACTCAGAAATGCATCCTTAACAAGCCACCAATTTTCAAGGTGACATTAAAAAAACTCAAGGAGAACCCACAGGTTAAAGCAAAAAAAGAAATCGGTCTGAACAAACCTGGAAGTGGAGCCAGGGCTGTGGAGTCAGAGTCGGAGTCATGGAGTTGGAAGCAATATTGGGTGGAGTTGGAGTCAGTAGCAATGTACCGACTCTGACTCTGCTTTAAAATAAATTTTGATTGACAATTTTAAAATATAAATTCAAAATGTCAAAGAAGCTTCCCATGAAGTCAGTTGTAGTTGAGCATTTCACCATAACTCAAGATGGAAAACATTTTGTGTGTCAGTGTATGACACAGGACCCAGATGAAGACAAATGCTGTGATGCCAAGATCAGCGCATATTCAGGCAGCGATAAAAATGCTCCTATGAGAGCTTCCAATTTAAAAAGACATTTACAACCCTTTCCAGGGCTGTGGAGTTGGAAGCAATTTTGGGTGGAGTCAGAGTCGGAGTTGGGCAGTAGAAAAATAGAGGAGTCGGAGTCGAAGGTTTGGCGTACCGACTCCACAGCCCTGAGTGGAGCGCACTTTTCCCCCCAAGGTGTTCTCATAAAATTTCGGCTTCAAATTTTAAAAAACAGAGGAAAACTACAAATGGATACATTTTTTCATGCAACGTAAATATCTGTCCTCTACCAGGAATGGATTGCATGCATTTTTTCCACTTTTGCAGTTAAATGCGGTTTTAATGCCTCAAAGATTACAGATTAGTGCACAATAGCTGCTTAATTCCTTCAGTTTCAGCCTTATGTCCTCTCCTCTCTCTTCTGTACTGCCCTCAATATAAGGGGGGGTAGGAAATCTGGGACCCCCATCCCACCCCATTTGTAGGAAGGTCATAAGTAGCATGAAACAGAAACAATTTACAAGGACAAGTTGCCAGTTAGCTCATGGTTAAAACACTGTTAATAACGCCAAGGTTGCAGGTTTGATTTCTGAGTAGGGCAAAGGTTCCTTTCAAATCTTTTCAAATGGAATATTAATTCCTTCTGAACAATTCATGCATTAATTTACTTTTTCACAACGTCCTATGAAGCTAAATGGAATCAATGCCTCTCCCCCTCTCTTTGTCTCCCAAAGAAACTGATCAGCAGTAGATTGCTGCAAAATGTGGCAGCGAGACTGCTAACTGTAGCAGGGTATCGCCAGCATGTCACCCTGCTGCTGAAATAATTGCACTGGCTACAGGGTTAAGTTCAAGGTTCTAGTTTTGGTGTACAAAGCCCTATACAGCTTGGGACCAGGATTCCTGAAATACAGTCTTATCCCTTATATACCCAGTTAATCACTGCGCTCTGCAGGTGAGGGCCTCCTACAGATACCATCTTATCAGGTCTGCTCCGCACAACGTAGGAAACGGACCTTTAGTGTAGTGGCACCTACCCTTTGGAAATCCTTTCCCTTAAATATTAGACAGGCGCCATCTCTGTTATCTTTTCAGAGGACCTTCCTCTTTCAACAAGCCTTTTAAGTAGAGACCTTATCCCAGTCTGTGGCTGTGTTGGAATTGCTTTTTAATATGTTTTTAAACCTCCTTTTTTAAAAAATATAACTTTTAAAAGCTTTTAAAAATGTTTTTAAAGTTGTTTTGTTTTAATGTTTTTAACGGTTGTTTTGTTTTAATATATTTTGAAGTCTATTTTTCTAGGCCTTCTCCTAGATAAAATGTTGGAATCCAGACGTACAAGCCTGATAATTTTCTAACTTGGAGAAAAATGGTAGTGGAAGAAACAAACTTTCTCCCCATAATATCCTACTTCCTTCCCTCCCAATCCACTTGAGAGGAATGGGTCCTTTGGCATGGTTTTCCTTGTGTGGCCTCCACAATTATTCAGCTGGAAGCTGGATCCTGGGGTGTGTGAAAAACACAGCCTTTATCCTGCACATGGTACAGGTTCTCCAGCTTTACATGTCATTAGCACAGAAGAAAATTTAAGGACCCTTTAGCTACCTAGAGCAAGGCAGACAACATGGGGACAGCAACTGCATGGTGGCATCAGCACCAGTGGTGGTGGTTACTTCATTGCCAATCCCATGGCTCTTATCATTTGGATCAAGTGCCCAGTGTAGGCATGCATCTCCTCTGTAGGTGAAAGAGGATCCTGCTTACCCACATTAATATCTTGAAATAAAGTAGAAGTTAACGGAGTATACTGAGAGGTACTCTTTAGCACTGGTTGAGGGAGCAATATCACTTTACATGACAGTGAAACCTGCGATTCTGGTGATATAAGAGTCTTTGGTACCAACAGTTAGATTTCCAAGGCACGTGTCTGGAGACCTACAACAGATGCACTTGGACAAAGCGTAAAGTTGGACAAAGAGGTGGTCAGGACTGACTAGATGGTTAGAGCATGAGGCATCCAAAGGGGAAGGTGGGGAGGATATTGGAGCCAAAGTCAAAGAACCTGCGACTACGGCTGCAGCTTTTTGTTTGGCAGATGTAGACAACATCATCTTAGGAGGTTTGGAGACTACTGCTACCCAATTTAGCTTCTGATGGCTTTTTACCTGGGATACCACCTTAAGTACTTCTCTTGTGAACATAAAGACTGTTTAGTTTCTCTTTATTCCTATTTTTTACCTATATTTTCTATTCAAGACATTGTCGTCGTGGCTCCTACCTTCTTGTAAGTAAAGAAGTGAACTTTTATTATTGCAGACTAACAGTACCAGCTTAGCATCATGGAAAAGATCCCTGTCCCTTTGGGAATTTCTGACCTGAAGAAAGGCAAGGGAGGCAAGTGTCCTTGTGCTGCCCTCTGCAGAGAGACTCCTTTCGTTGTGCTAAAGAGAGTATTTATTAGGTTAGAGTTATGGAACTCTAGAGGTCTGTCTCTATACTCCTTTAGCTTTACAGTAACTTCCTGTCAGATGACACCACCCCTCTCTTTAATTGGCTAGTTAGTTTTCCCTCCAAAACCTGCCTCAGTTTGTTTCAGTCATCAGTGAAGCTAGCAGCAGGCCTAGTAGCCCCAGAGGACAATACTCCTTTTTTATCCATCACTGTCTCTCTCAGAAGTTATTGCTTTGCCAGAATTGGCTCTTCCAGAAGCTGTCTCTCTCAGAAGTTACCTCTCCTCCATTGAATTCTACCTCTTCAACAATCCTACAATATAATTACCTGCTATCAACCTTCATCATCATCATCACCATCCTCAGTTCACCATCCCCAGAGACTGTATGTTTTCTTTGAAGTTTCTGTATACCTTTGTGTTTTCTGGTTTAATAAAATAGTTCTGATTAAAAGAGAGAGAGATTGAGTTGACTGTCTGGCAAAGTGGGTTTCAGAACCATGGGCTCAGAACTCCTTCCTCTTGATGCACCACCTCTCCTTAGAAGACATTGCTAGACCCACCTCCAGTGGTGAAACAGCCTCTACAGTCTCTAACAGTCCCCTCTCCTTTCCAGTCAAGGAAGAGGCAGCCTCTGGGACTCCTGCCTCATCAGTCGATCTGGGTGCATACAGAGGTGGGAGGGGATGATCAAAAGGGCTCTGCTCTAATGTCTGATCCCCCTTCCCTTCCCTTCCCTATAGAGTCCTCTTCCTTAAGTGCCTCCCACTCCTGGTCTGAATTGGGGTACTCATCCTTGTCTGAATACTCAGAGGGGATCATGACATAGAATCATAGAGTTGGAAGGGGCCTTGTAGGCCATCGAGTCCAACCCCCTGCTCACAGCAGGAAATCCACAGCTAGAGCATCTCCCGCAGATAGCTGTCCAGCCTCTGCTTGAAGACATCCAGCAAAGGGGATCCCACCACCTCCCTAGGCAGTCGGTTCCATTGCCGAACTGCCCTTACTGTCGAGAAGTTCCTTCTAATGTCCATCTTTCCCTTGTTCAGATAGTCAGCTGTTCTTTTGTCACCATGGTGACAGAGAATTCAATTACAGGTGTGTTAAGTCCCTTCAAAAATAGGATTTGCAACCTCACTGAAGTTTGCCAGTCAACAATGTAAATATTTCCATGCTTTTGAGAAATCACTGAATCCTTCCCTATTGGTGTACTGGGATCTCCAAAAGGAGGTCATATTGTGATAATGCATAATTTCCTAACGTTACTGCAGGTGATCTTTTTCAGATATACCAAGAACTCCAGCTATCCAAAGTACGTGGCCACAGACAATTGTCAAGCAGTGACTTCTCAAGCAAAGACTAGATACATGCCATCTCTATGCTTTGTTATGGAAGTATAAACTAGAACAGTGTTTCTCAACCGTGTGTGTGTGTACCCCCCCACAGGAGGGAGGGTTTAAAAAAATACGTACAATTTAAATAAAAAAATAACAATGTGAAAATAGAAAAGTATGAAATGTTATATACAGAAGGGGAGAAGATTGTACACAGATTGTGTGATCTGCACATCATCACAGGTGTGCAGTAGTTCAGCATTATTATGGGAGCCAGGTTTGAAGGGGGCATGGGATTTTTATGTTAGCTAAAAGGGGGCATGGGTTTAAGAGGGTTGAGAAACACTGATCTAGAATATATTTACTATCTCCCTAAATACTACCTTGGTCTATAGTGGATAATATGTCTGCATCTTATCTTACCTGACTACACTAACACCAGTCTGATGTCCATGAGGCACACTGGTATGATCTACTATATGTTCCTCTACCTACTTCTCTTCTTGTCTGTCAACAGAGAACCATTATCTATAAAATTTAATTAGCGAGGTGAAGAAGAATCATCCATTAACTATTAACACATTTTATACTTAAATTACAAAAATTACTGATTCTGCATTCAATTATTCTGTGGAAAACATGGACACAACATAGAATTACTGGTATTCGTTGAAATAACTTAATATTAGTCATGCTGTTTGAAGTAAAAAAAACTGATGAAGAGCTGTTCATTGGGCAAAACACTGATGCACCATTTTGAATGTTTTCTGAATAGAATATATAGTTGGCATTCCTCACATACTGCCTGCTGCAGCAGCTTAGTTTCTTTCACATGTGTCCTTTTCAACCTTGTCAAATAGTTAGCTGTGTACTTTGCGACGTACTGACCACTGCATTTGTAAATACTTAATGTGTTAGACTGCCAGCTTCTCATCAATTTGATAGCGTAAGTAAGCAATTTTATTATTTGGATATTTGGATGAATTACTAAAAGTAAGATTATGTTTGATCAATACAAAGACTTCACTCACCATGGAGGATAACATCACTATAGGTAGGTGCATAGGATCCCACGAAGGGGGTCTGTTCCTCACCACCTTTGGTCTTCACCTTATGCAACTTTGCTTCCGGATTTGGCTGCACCATCAAGGGTTCAAGACGCTTCTTCCTTTGTTTCTTTTCCAGAAGCGCTCTCTGTCAAAAAGAGAAATTGTTTACATACTCGAGCAACAGATCTTTGCAATTTTTTTTAGTCTCATCTTGGGGTGGACACAGAGAGAGGCCTGTTCTCTGTGTCTGAACCCCCAAAACTACAGATGATGAGGAGCAAGATACGATGTACTGTTAATGCTGAGAAACCCTCCACATTACACTCAGGCTGTATGTAAATATGTGTAAATAAAAACCATATCAACAGTCCCTGCTGTACAATCAAACCTTGGGTAAGCACTGGCATCCTTGGAAGGATCCCTCTGCTCAGAGACTGGGGTGCATTCAACAATATACAACTAACATGGGCTCTAGACCAGGGGCATCTTCCCTGCCCTCCACACTGTGTGAGCCAAGTTTGACAAGTGGGTGCGGCTTCCTAGTCACCTGATGTCAAATTTACATCATTGGTCCACCCAATGAGCAGCCCTAGAACACAGAGGTTCCAAAGGTTCAGTCCAGTATTTTGCCCAATATGCTGAATGATGTGCAATGACTGCTCCTGGAGAGGGACAAGCCAGTGGATGATTAGTTGAACCTTGCTGTATTAGGTTTGCTATCCACAAGCTTATTTGAGTAGACACCATCCAATGTCCATCCAATGGAACTTCAGGGATTATTCTCTACTTTCAACGGCTACTCATATGTAGATGCTGACAAGAACACCCCTGCAAATTCCATCCCATTTCTGAATGGCTTTTTACCATTACCTACACAGAGCTACAAGGCAAATCCACACTTCTCCACAGTCCTGTTTAATATTCAACCTCTCCACCAGGGCTGTGGAGGTGGAGTCGGAAGCAATTTTGGGTGGAGTTGTGAAATGTACTGACTCCGACTTCAAAATAAAATTAATATTTTAATATTAATATTAATTTATTGATATTAATACATTAATATACATTTGCCATTTATGAAGGAATTGGACCGTAGAAAAATAGAGGAGTCGGAGTCGAAGGTTTGACATACCGACTCCACAGACCTGCTCTCCACCACCTATTTTCCATGTTCTTTGTGAATTTGGAAACGCAGCACGAATACTGGAACTAGAGATACCAATGTATATACTGTATGCAGTAATACCTCTACAAAAGCATCCCCAGTTAAAGCAAAGATCACAACACATCTGAAAACCAGAGTCATGATTCTGTGACTATGCTCTTTCAGGCATAAACCGCCACCAAAGTAGTCCCTACTTAACAAGTAAGCTATACTGTATGCAAAGTAGCTGAATGAGTAAAATATAAATCAAGAAGTACAGATCACAACAGCCGTGCCTTTTTGATATAATCAGAACTGGCTAAAGGATATTTGTAGGTGGGCAGAAAAACAGTTACAAACAATGGCAATGCTCTGGTTCAAGCAAGCATTTTACAAATGTAGCGATTTTATTCAGATGTTTCTAAAATTCAACCAGATCATACCCATCTACATTGTTGCATACTTCATACTGACCAGATAAATCAACTTTATTTTATAACAGAGTTTTTAGGGCATATAAAAATGTCAAAAAAGCCATAGAGCCATTCTTGTGGCTCCGTAATTCATACTATTCCATCCTAAAATGCTGTCAGGGTCATGAGTGACCAAGAAACACTATCTTTGATACAGCTGAGAGGGAGACCACATCTATCTCTTATCCCAGACACTACAATTTCTATGGATAGGGACACCATCCCAGTGGTGTCCTAGCACATAGCCTTTATTTCCCTACATGTAAGTCGATAGTTGCCATTTGTTCTTGTGGAGGCAAATACAGGCATACCCCGCTTTAACATACGCAATGGGACCAGAGTGTGTATGTAGAGTGAAAATGTACTTAAAGTGAAGCAATTATCTATGCATGTACTGCACTGCAATCGCCACTAGATGGCAGCGGCGTCATGCCATTAAGTGCCCGTAATTGCGAAGCACGCCGACATTAAGTGGGGTATGGTGGCGTTTGGAGCATGTACGTTATAGCGAGGCGACATTAAGTGGGGTATGCCTGTAAAGCACATCACCATAACACTCTTGCAATAATGGTTACCAGACAGCAGTAGCTCACCCCACCACCATTTTGAATCAAGATGAGAGTGAGAGGAAAACATCTCAGTTATGTCTAGAAATGCTAGCTGGTGAAGGCTAATAAATTAGAATAGGATATGTTTTGCGGTTCTGTTAACATCCTCTAATTAAATGGAAAAGAACGTCCCAGCTCTCTATATGCTGACCTGAGACTTCTTGGGAAAACCAAAGCCAAATCTCCCCTGCTTCCTAATTTAAGACAGACAACACTTATCAAATGGATATTAAGAGCCCTGAGTTCTTGTGTAACCTTTCAATTAGGACTGAACACACCCACCTAGAGTAAAGCATCCCCCTTTGTCAAAAGGGCAAACACTCATATTTCGCTTTTGTCCACATGCCATATGAGATTTTGTCTATCTAAAATTACAACAGTCTTTTTAACAGTGCAGTTTCAAGATGGCAGCCATGAGGGCATAAAGCGAACCTTACTTTTTCTTGAGACTCCCATCTTTGAGGGTTGGTTGCTACATCCCTTCATCTTGTGATTCTTGCCAGATAAAGCCTTACTACAACTTGAGTACGCTTGTTCTCCCTACCTTTCTTTGGATTCATCTTGCCATTAAAGATCCTTCCCCCCCTTTTGTTTTTGGGCAGATTCTAGAGAAGGATAGGTATGTAACTGTTATATCTTGCTCGCTTTCAATCATTCAGGGGCATTAGCAGGTGACCCAAAGGGCCCAAGTCTTTTGCAGTAGGTCCTAGATCTCCTGTCTCTTTCCTTTAAAATTTTTTAAAAAGTTTTGTTTTGCTTGCAAGGCTGTGCAGCATGCAACAAAGTGCAGCACCAATGATACCCTAGCCACCCATCATACTAATTTAGTGAGATACTTACATTTCATCTATCATTTAAATTAGCAACTGAAAAATTCTATCATAGGCCTGTGCTCTGAGGATATACCTGCAATACCCCTGGAATTATTCCTTAAACCTGAAAAAGTAGGTTTTAGATGCACATAAAGACACATGTCCCAAGCAACTGCAAGAACACTTTACTTTGAACAAACAGATGCCTCATCCTCACTGCCACAGGTTTCTGTAGGATTGCATTGTGTCTCTCTGTACAAGTGCACAAGGATGGATTGAACACCCAAAGGATCCTTGAAATGCCGTCTTTTTCCATGCACTCACCCCTACCCATCTTAATGATGAACATTTTGCTAGTACTGAATATTTTTAACCAGCCTGCTACCAAGTATACAGGATGTATAACAAGATGAACTTGTAGCAAGATCCACATTTGTGAGATAGTCAGTTAGTCCTTTTCCCCATTACAGTACCTCTCAGACCCTGCCTTGTGGTTTTGATTACCTGGTTCTCCAGTTTCAGTTGTCGCAGTTTGAAAGTTTCATCCTCATAGCCACTGAGAAAGAAAAAAATTAAATATTAGCATTTCCAGTACAAAAAAACTCCTATTATGGAATAATGTGATTGCAACAAATAGATCAGGAAAGAGTGTCAAAATCCACTTCTAACTGCCAATGTATACAGCAATTTTAAGAGGTTATTTATGTATTTATATCTTGTTCTTCATCAGAGATCCCAGGATGGGTATCGAGTATATCCCACAGCATATCTATGATCCAATCCATTGTAGCACTCAAATGACTGGGTGAACAGATGGGGTTTGCCTAGCACTGAAATGCCAATAATGTTGGCAATAGGCTAGACATTAAGTGGTTTTTTTCTGGTCTGCACTACAACTAATCTGAAGACATGGTGTACTTCAATAGGGAGAACTTCTCCACATATCACGTAATTAGCTTACAAAATTCATTAGAAAAGATGTGGCAAAACTGGATTTAAAAATTAATGGCAGATATCTACCAATATGCTGTCTACAATAACTAAATGAAATGGATATGGAATGCCAGACAAGGAAAACCTCTGATGTTGCAAGGCAATCTTTTGTTGTTAAGCGTAGATTTCTTCAACTTTCTTTAAATATTTCCTTTGGATGCACAGCACCAGTATCCTGTTCTAATGTTTCAGCAACTACTTACACCTTATTTTCTCTCCAAACCTGAGAATTTAAGTCTCCTACTGACCATGTAAAACTTCAGAGGTCTCTTGTTTTCTCACAAACGCTTCACTCAGTACTTATTAAAAAGGACAGCAAATACAATAAAAGGTTAAATTAACATCTGGAGCAGCCTTCACCAGCCTGGTGCCCTCTAAAAGTTTTGGATTGTAACTTAGGGTTGTCTGGTTAGCCAAGTTTTACCCAATTCTACCTATGCTACCCAGTGTCTGCTTAGTCCATGAGGAGGCCCGGAATCCCAGTTTTCATTTTTAGTATATTAGTGCAACTGCCATGTTACATACAGTTGGGCCATAGTCTTAGGGAGCAATCTAACTTGCATTTATGCTGGGCTGAGGGGAGTTGGATGCAGCAGATCTCCAGATGAGCCAGCTGGGTTCCAGCTCAGTCAGGCTACTCAAGTCCCTCCGCCCAGCTCAGCCAGGGGAGGGGCCAAAGTGAGGGAATTTAGGCCACAGCCAACTCGGGTTCAGAGAACTCTTGCAAGTCCCAATCCAGGCAAAAGTTACGCTGGGAAAAAGTTGGCCTAAGAAAATAATTGCAATAAAACTCGATGGAGGGGGCTTACTCCTCGTTAGGGGTACTTGGGAGAGTAGACTTTTACTTTCTGGTCCCTGTGCGTTCAGCCAACCCAGAGGCTCCTTAATGACAACTGAATGCGGTAGAAATTCATACCGGCTTCTCTTCCTCCAACACAACTTACACTGTCTTCCCCTGTGTAAGAATGCTCTGTTTGTTTCTTAGAAGTCAGCTCCACAGAATGCAATGGAATTTACTTTAGAGTAAACATACATAGATCAGTCTGTTAGGTTCTTAAATTATATTTTCAATGGACAAAGCAGCTGAATAATATGTGCAGCACTGAAGCCTTTGTTGTCAATCACAACATCATAGATTTCCACACAGGGACCACAGGTCAGTCTAGGCAAGCATCTATGATTTTACCTCTAATTACAACAAAAGTATATCTTACACTAAAATTGTCAGGAAGATGCGCTCTATCACATACAAAAAGTTTCTGAAATTTTCTCCCTAGAAATTCCTCTACTTTAAAAAAATTGTGCTCCTTTTGTTTTTTCAGTATTTCTTGAAACAATTAAAATAATTAATGAAAAACTATCTGAAAGAACACATCTTAATGTTCAAATACATACTGCATAACATCAACTAGTTTAAATAAAGAAATCACTGCAACCACAGCAGCCACAATACTGACATCATAACTAAAGAGGTGAACAAAGAGGAAACTGGCATCATTATGAACAAATTGTACAAAGGAGACTGAGAGGCAACTCTCCATCACCACAGTTTACTAGCCGCTATTCTCAGATCCACCAAGGAATTATTTGTTCCGTAGGTATTTTACAGGCAACCCCCTGCCCCAGCAAATTCACGTATTAAAAATAATAAAACACAATACAAGTTACTATATCACTCATGAACTCAACAGTAAGAACTGTTCAGCCCAGAAACTAAAATGCAATGCAAACCTACAGCCATAATCAAACAGAATAAAATTCAATAATAGGCAAAAAAAACCTTGCAGTTTAAGAACATACATATAGCCCACAGCTCTTTCTATCAAACTTTAAAAAGCAGGGAAATTGGGCAGCTATAGTGAATGCACCAGGGGAGCAGGAGACCTGAACTCCTCTCTGAGATATTGGACTGCCCTACAAATTTGTCAAAACGCAAACACATTTTTATTGGTCAATGTCATATGATGGTGAAGATAGCCTTTTTTGTTTCAAACTGGAGGTTATGCTCTATTTCTATTTTGGGCACACTAACAGTTGAATCTGAAACTGCAGTTTGATGTAAAATCAAACTGATTACAATATGTTGCTACTTAAGCAATGACTCTAGCTGTTGGAAAAACAAACTTGGCCTATCCAAGATGAATGCTTTCAGCCTGCTATGCTTAAACCACTCCAATTAAGGAAAGGTGGACATGGCCAATTAAAAACATAGAGCACACCTAGAATTTTGCTAGAATATATTTCATCTCCCACTGTTTTATCTTGTGCAAACTGAGACACTGCTCATATCTTGGAAAATATTCTGCAGAACAGTCAGTGCCATTATTCCACAATTGTTTTTGGAGCTTTTTTTAAGTGTTGTAAAGAGTTGCTGTACTTCACATATTCACAGAAACAGAAGCAAAAGAGAATTATTTACTACAGGAAACTTCACTAAAATTGCAAAGTAAATCAAACATATTTAAAGTGACTATCCGAACGATATCAACTGTTTAAATACTGTTGCTTCCTAAAACAAGATCAGCACAGCACATGTCTTGTTTCTCTTATTTAGGCTGACTGCAGGTGTTGCCACCACTAACCATATGCTCAGAGGCACATGTTACCAAATTCTTCCAGGCTACACAGGAAGTGGATTGGACTGTGAAAAACCAACCCAAATTGTGTTTGCATTTTGACAAATTTGTAGGGCAGTACAATATCTCACAGAGGTCAGGTCTCCTGCTCCCCTGGTGCATTCACTATAGCTTCCCAATTTCCCTGCTTTTTAAAGTTTGATAGAAATATCTGTTGGCTATAGGTACCTTCTTAAACAGCAAGGTTTTTTGCCTATTAGTGAATTTTCCTGCTTTTTAATCCTGGAGGTAAGAAATGGGATCCTGTGCAACGTTGCTGAGGATTCATCATTTACATTCTTATTGAGTTCAGTGGGATTTACTCCCCTGCAATCATGCTTAGGATAGGCGAAACTGACCACAAGGGATTGGGAGGGGAGGAGGGAGGGGAGCAGGCTGGAGGGAAAGGAGGGTAGGCTTGATCATTTGCATGTTTATTGAGTTCAGTGGGATTTACTCCTGTGCAATCATGCTTAGGATAGGTTAAACTGAAGGAAGCCTGGAGTGGGCAGGAGAAGAGTAAGAAGGGAAGAGGAAGAGGAAAGGGGAAAGAGGGGAAAGGCAGGTTTGATCATTGGCATGCTTATTGAGTTCAATGGGATCCTGCCCAATCACGGCTAGGATAGGTAAAACTGACCATGGAGGGGGAGGAGGAGGGGAGAGTAGAGGGAAATAAGGGGGAGAGGGGAACAGAAGGAGTGGGATGCGGAAAGAGGGGATTGGAAGGGGAGGGGTGAAGGAATGGGGAGGGAGGGGCAAAAGGGAGGTGATGGGAGGGCGGAGGGAAGGGCAGGTTTGATAATTTGCATGCTTATTGAGTTCAATGGGATTTACTCCCATGCAAACATGCTTGAAAATGAAATGACTGCCTTCAAGTCGATTCCGACTTATGGCGAACTATGAATACGGTTTTAATGGTAAGCAGTATTCAGAGGTGGTTAACCATTGCCTTTCTCTGAGGCTGAGAGGCAGTGACTGGCCCAAGTGAGCTTCATGGCTGTGTGGGGATCTGAACCCTGGTCTCCCAGGTCATAGTTCTATGATAAGTAAAACTGACCATGGGGGGAGGAGGAAGGCAGAGGGGAGAGGGAGAGGAAGGGTTTGGAAGGAGATGGGGGAGGGGAAGGGAGGGGTGAAGGAAGGGAGAGGGAAGGGGCAAGAGGGAGGTGATCGGAGGGAGGAGGAGGGGAAGGCAGGTTTGATCATTTGCATGCTTTTTGAATTCAGTGGGATTTACTCCTGTGCACTCATGCTTAGGATAAGTGAAAATGACCTGGGGAAGGGTGGGGCAGGGACGAGGACTGCAGGAAGGGGGAGGGGGAGGGGAGGAGATTGGATGGGTGGGCACTGGGCAGAGGGGAAACCCCTTTGCTTTCCAAAAGGAAAACATTGTGAACAGTATCATTCTTTTTCAGAGTTTGCCCCCACCTTTTTATTCTACAGCACGGACCTGGAGCCTCCCACCCAAATTTAAACCAAAGCTGTCACTGGCCACATCCATCCCAGGCTGTTATTTCACTTTAGACAGTCATGGCTTCTCCCAAAGAATCCTGGGAAGTGTAGTTAGTGAAGGGTGCTGAGAGTTGCTAGGAGATGCCCCGTTCCACTCACAGAGCTTCAGAGCGGCTGACTGTTAAACCACTCTGGCCACTGGAGCTCTGTCAGGGGAATAGGAGTCTCCTCTCAGCACCCTTGGCTGTAACTCAAAGGCAGGCAAGTGAGAAGGGCCTCCGTTGTTTATCATAAAGTGCACACAGGCTGATATTTTAAGAGCTGCCTTCATCCATAATTTGGAACCAGAAAGCTCAGAACCAGCACTTTAAATTGGGCTTGGAAACATTGCCAGGGCAGCTAGGACAGTATCAGCATCATAGCATCTGACCACATAGCCACCCCACTCCCAGCACTCATGCAGCTTCATTCAAAACTGTCTGAAGTTTATTTAAAGGCACACTGAGTACATTATAGGAGGGAAGCCAGGATACAACCAGCACACAGGTAACAAACTACCTGCGTATGAACTTTAAGGAAAGCTTTTATACATTGTCAGGTCATATTTAACATCATTCAGGTTAAAACGAATCTACATACAGGTAAACAAATGGAGATGTGGGCTCTTTTAGAGCAAATATACTCCTTGTGTTTTGATAGTGTCCTAAAATCAAAACGTGCTGGACTTCTATTGTAAACAAAAGCCTTGCATATTACTTGCCTCTACATCCAGTTATTTTATTTGTGTGTGTCAAACATAGTCCTGCCTCAAGAGTAAGGATGCAACCTTCCACCCATCTTCCTGCAAATAAGCCCCACTAAAATGAATGGGCTATAATTCTAAGTAGAGAAAGGTGTCCACCCCCACCAAGAGATTTTTGTGGTCCCAATTAATCATTAAAAAAAATCTTTTTTAAACAGCATTTTGACTATGGGTCTGCCACTGTGGTGCCAAAAGGTTTTGTGGTTCCTTGCACTCCCTTCTTAAAGAAATATGGATACACACATACATGTACGTATCTACACAGGTAACTTATATGACAAACTTTGTGGTCACCTGAGCTATGGTTTTTGTCAGCAGTTAGGTCTGTCTAGGCAAACTAATGGTGAAAGGTCCCACCAAGGAACATAGTAAGGTTTAGGGATATCTCAGGAAAAAATGGGAGTTCAGCAATGAAGGTTCTTATTTATTTATTTATTTATTTATTTATTTATTTATTTATATTTATTTATTTATTTATATTTATTTATTTATTTATATACCACCCTTCTTCCTAGAAGAAACCCAGAGCAGCAAACAAAAACACTCTAAAACATTTTAAAACAAAGCATCTTTTAAAAAATATTTTTTTAAAAAGCAATTCCAACACAGATGGAGACTGGGATAAGGTCTCTAGCCGAAAGACGAAGATCTTCAGCAGGCGTCAAAAAGATAACAAAGACTGCATGTGTGAATTATTTAAGGGGTGGGTTCACTTCCTATGTTGTGCAGAATGGACCTCCTGATAAGCAGGGCCAACTTATCCATTAGGCACAGTAAGTACAGTGCCTAGGGCCCACGATACTTTTAGGGGCCCACGAAAATGTTTTAATTTCTTTTAAAATCAGAAGAAAAAATTAACTTTTAGGGTCGAAGAGTACTGCGAGTACCTTTTAAGTAACCAAATGGAGAACACTTTGATATATGCACTATTATTTTGTACTATAGTGAGAAGCTTAGTGTCTGTAAACTGTATGGCCAATATGGCCTCGGCCATAGGCGCCAACGGAATGATGGCGGATAGGAGGCCCACTTAGCCTCAGCGCAATTTACTTCTCGCAATAAGCAAGATACATACTTCAACTGCGTTGGTATAGACAAATATAATCCAACCTGGATTATATTCGTCTTTATACCAACGCAGTCATAAAATATTATTTTTAATATTTTTTTATGGAGGAAGGGGCCCACAAAGGCAAAAGTGCCTAGGGCCCACGAAAGTCATAATGCAGCCCTGCTAATAAGATGGTATCTGCAGGAGGCCCTCACCAGCAGAGCACAGTGATCAACTGGGTATATTAAGTGGTAAGACAATCTTTCAGGTATCCTGGTCCCAAGCTGCATATGGCTTTCCACACCAAAACCACAAGCCTGAATTTCTTATAAGGTTCTATTTAGTGTGAACATCTCTACATATAATGCTACAAGTGGCTAGTGCCAGAAATCAGAACATTAGGTCATACACTTCACATAACAGGGAATATACACCAACAATACATGTTATACATCATATTACAGTTATATCACAGTACACAATCTCTGACCCTCGTTGTGTGTGGACCTTTAATACTCAGAGTAGATGTCATCTGTTCTTCTGACCAGGCCAAAAGCACTCATTCCGATTGCTGTCTGCCTTATATACCCGTTACCACATGTTCCCTTCTCTATATTCCAAACCTATCTGCTCACTGCCAACTCAATCTGTCTGCTGTCATCTCAGAGCTTAACTCTGTACTGCAATCTCATAAGCAGCTGCAGTCATAAAAAGAAACCAAGGTTTTCTTAGCTCTTGTTAACACTTCATCTTCTTGCTTACAGTTCCCATGGAAACATTGGCTAACTGCCCAGAAATGGGGGAATTAAGGTGGGTGGACAGCAAAACACTTTTAAAACCTCAAACCTGGCTTGTGTTTTAACTATGCCTCTACACCAATTATTTTTAACATATAAAGGGCCCTAACATATAAAGGGCCCTAGGTCGACAAAATCTGGCTGGTACGATAAACAGTGTCTATAAACAGAGTCTATAAACGGACCCTATTAAGAGCAATAAGGAAGATCAGAAAGGTATTCTTTAGAAAACTTCAACTCTTATATACATGCCCGCAGAGCATATAAAAACCTTCTCCAAGTAAAAAAAGATCAGTACATCCGTCACCAGTGGATGGAATTGGGTCTGGCTTTATCAGAAAATAATTCAGACAGATTCTGGGCTTTAGTGTCACAGGGGATTAGAGGGGATTCCTCTCCTCTGGACAACCAAATTACTTCCTCTCAATGGTGTGCTTACTTTTCTTCTCTCTTTAGCCTTCCCGTCTCTAATCCTTGGATGGATACCTATCTCAATTTGGATTCGCTGGCTCTCTGCTCCTGCCCGGAGTGGAACCCAGTTATCCCTCATGAAGTAACTAGTCTGATCTCCTCACTCCCCGCAAAAAAAGCACCAGGCGAGGATATGCTCCCTGCAGAGCTCTTTAAAGCGAACCCCGACTGGTGGTCGCCTGTTTTGGCCAAGATGTTCACTTTCATAAACCAGCAAGGCTTAGTCCCTCCTGGATGGGGTCTTAGCATTGTGGTTCCGATTCATAAAAAGGGTTCAAAGGCAGACCCAAAATTTTTTAGACCAATCAGTCTCCTTGACATAGTTGCCAAACTTTATGCCAAACATCTTTTGTGCAAATTGGATGACTGGACTGCTGAGAATGTGATCGTCGCTGAAGAACAGGCGGGTTTTATAAAAGGAAAATCCACCCTAGATCAATGCTTTACCCTGTCCCATTTAATCCAAAAGTATTCGGTGACTGACAAAAAGGAACTTTATGTAACCTTTGTCGATTTTTCAGCAGCATTTGATCTTATTGATAGAGATCGGCTCTGGCATAAGTTATTCTGTACTAACATAGACAGAAGATTACTCTGTCTATTGCGCACGTTGCATACAAACACCTCTTTCAGGGTTAGGCTGGGTGCTAACAGTCTCCTTTCTGAAGCCATCCCCACCAGTAGAGGGGTCCGCCAGGGATGCCTTCTGGCTCCTTTTCTTTTTAACTTTCATATCAATAATATTGTACAAGAACTTCGCGGGCCAGAATTCTTACCCACTTACCCACAGCCGAGCAACTCACGTAAACCCCCCTGCCTCAATTCTAGCTATTAAGCTTTCAGTTTTACTATATGCCGATGACCTAGCCTTGATTTCCATCACTCAAATCGGGATGAGGAAGTTGTTAAGAAGTTTGGGCAAGTTTTGTGCCAACGAACAACTATCAATTAATTATACCAAAACCTGTGTGGTAGTCTTTGGTAAGAAAATAAAAACCCACATTTGGAAACTTAATGGTTGTCATATTGTCCAGCTCCGTAGCGCTAGATATCTCAGCCTAGCATTCAACACTAACTTTGCATGGAAACCTCACTTTTGACGCGCTGAAGTTGAAAGTATCCCACTCTGTTCTTTCATTACTTCGTTATTTAAAACTTAAAGGGGGGTCTCTGGTCTCCCCTGCTGTTGAGGTTTTCCATGGAAAAGTTGTTCCTCAGCTTCTTTATGGGGCTGAGGTCTGGGGGCATGCTAATCCTTCGGCGCTCGAGACAGTCCAGAACACCTTTCTGAGATCTATACTTGCTCTTCCTCAAGGCACCCCCGCCCCCCTTTTAAGGATGGAAATGGGCTTACAATCCATAGAGTCTGCTGTTCCTGCAGCCTTGGCCATGTACTGGCTGAAGCTCACTAATATGGATGAGGCTCGTCTCCCTAAGAAGTGTTTTTTGGAACAACTTAACAGTCCATCTCATAACACCTGGTTTATGCGTACCAAACTTCTCTTGGCCACATATGGGATTAGCATGGAAACTCCTCCTTCTTATGTCTCATCGCGAGTGAAATAGCTTTATAAGGAAAGAATATCCTTATATTCTAAGCAATGGGACTTGTTCTCTTCATCACAGTCATCTTTTTCCTACTGGTTTCCTCTCTTTAAAACCGCTTTTGGTATTGAACATTATTTTTTCTTTTTAACCACTCCCTCCCTTAGAAAGGCCTTTACAGCATTACATTTTCAATCCATGCCTTCGGCCTTTCTGGATGGGAGATATGCGAGGGTCCCAATTTACTTAAGACATTGTATATGTAACTCAGGAGAAGTTGAGGATATTGTCCATTACCTATTGAGATGCCCATTGTATAACGCACAGGCTCAAACTTTTTTCTCCAATCCGTCACCTGTTGTTAAATAGACCACTGCTGGAGCAAACCTGCGTTCTTCTTGCAGGTACTGATATTTTTGTAACCACTCAGGTAGCGAAGTTTGCCCTGGCCGCAGGGAAATTGAGAGTTAGATATTTAAAACAATTGCCGTCTACCTCCGATGTGTCCTCAAATTAGTATTTTTAATTTTAAATCCTCCCCGGGGGTCTTAATATACTCTAACGGGGTGTTATTGTATTTTTATTGTGTCGTAATGCGTTTATGAATCTTATCCTTTCTTATATTAGGATGCTGTACTTTTATCTCTGGTAATTTTTAATGTGCTTTTTTACAATTTCTTTTTTTGCATTGTGATGGCCTTTGGCTAAAAACAATAAAGATCATCATTCGTATATAAAGGGCTTGAGATGGACAATATCCACAAAAACAGTGGCAGCCCAAGACAATCCCCAATGCTACTTAACACACAGCTGTTGGGAGCTGTCATTGTAGAATCTGGAACATGATGTCATCAATATGCTGATGACAACTCTATTTATCCATAAAAGGCGAATCAGGTATGGCTGTGGAGGAACTGGACCAGTGCCTTGGTGCTGTGGTTGGCTAAATGAGAGCCAATAAACTGAGCTAAGATGGAGGCTCTGTGGTGAGTGGTTCATATCCATAGACATACCATGAACTACCTGAATGAACCTCATGGATGGTGGTGCACCGACCACAGTTTGGGAACCCCAGATGTCAAAGATTGTGCTGTTAGATGATACTGTTCACTAACTGACTGCAGAACATATGACTATAAATGTTTTAGACAGAAAAAGATTAATCCTTCTCCCATTGATGAGCGGCTTCTGATTTACATCTTTGCTTTCATTATAAGCTTAGCAAGGTCTGAGAATTGGATGTTTTCCAAATAATGAGAAAAGGCAAATAAGCACAACTCCTTCTGGGAAGTTATTCCTTAAAAAAAAGAGAGAGAGATCTGGAAATGTTTTTCCATTTCAACCCCCCCTCCCCATTGTCAGCTCTGCACCGAGACAGCAGTGCAGGCGGGGTCTGGAAATTCCTGGGTATTTACCAGGGCGGGAAAGACTTTAGCTGGCAGTCTGGTCGTAAATCTGCCAGGCTAACGAGGATGAAGCATGATAAGGGCAAGGCCCTTCCTAAGCTTACGTGCCAAGCCAGAAGTCCAGAAGTCCAGAAGCGAGGTCAGTAGAGGTCCGGGTTCAATTGCCAAGGGGTCAGTCCAAGATAAGGTTCAGGGAATCTGGAAACACACGAAGCCACACCTGACGTTGTAGTCAGCAACAAGCTGAAGCCAAGGTTTGACTTTAAAGGAGCAGGTTTGTCAGCAGGTGTGAGCCCTCAGCGTTTTGGCCTTAAGTGGACAGGCCTGCCCCTCTTCTGCCTGACCTTCTGCTGTCTACGTTCTGCAGGTGAGGGGGGAGTCTCCTGTTCACTGTCTGCGTCTGGCTGAAGGGCTTCAGCTGTGTCTGGGGTGCTCTGCAGCTGAGGGGGAAAAGGAGCTGGGTTCTCAGGAGTTTCCTCCATTTCTCCTTCTGGGTCTGCTGCTTCTGGGTCTGCTGCTGTTACTCCCGAGTCATCCTCGTCTGATGAGTCCTCCGATGGGGCCATGACACCCATGTACAAAGAAACTGCTTGGACAATGTCAATTATTATGCTTTCTTCTATCAGCTGAGACGTACTGCCTATTGTTATCAGTGAATAGTGAAGCATACATGTGGCTAACTATTTATCCCATAGCGCTTAGATGCATGATTTTTTTCAGTTAAGGTTATCATTTGTCCATGATCCCCATACATCACATTTTCCCCACAAACAACCTTGCAGGGCTGCAAGAATTCTAAATTATAAACTTTAGTACAGATTAGATGAGAGGAACCTCCACCCATGGGCCAGAAGAGGGTCTCCTAATGTTGTCTGGGCCAGATCATCAGCCCAATCTACCAGGGAAGCAGAAAGAAAATAACACTTTCAAAGCTTGCCTGAGGTGGAAGGCTGACCAGCACTGGGCAACCTGCCATCTGTGAAGGGACACTTTTGATAGCATAGATTAGGCAGTTGTACTTTCAGGTGGAAAGTTGTCCAATACTGAGGACACCAAGAACAGCTTTGAAAAGTGTGGATTGGGAAAGTTGACAGCTAGCCAATTACACTTTCAAAAGCATCTCTTTAAGACACAAATCCACAAAAACAAAAAATTAACCAGCCCGCACCCCTGAAAAGGATTCCCCACTCCTGCCAAAGGCAGCTGGTGGGAATTAGTGTGTGAACCTCAATGTTCCATGTTCAAATTTCATCTCAGCCATGAACTTACCTAAGCCATTTCCCCTCTACCCACCCACCCCATCTTCAATATGGGGTGACAGTGACCTACCCTATGAGATTGCGACAAGATTATTATGTTTAAATTGATTCGTATTTTAATTCTTTTGCTATTTCTCCAGAAATAATCACAAATATTCCTAATGCAAGTGTAGGGTAAAAATCCTAGTTTTTGTTCTAATATCCAAGGCCTAATATTTTAACCATTATGTACACTTAACTCTATAAGTAACTTCACTAACAAGCCACAAACCAATAAGATCCAGTGAAGAAGTATATTGAGATTCTTCCCAGCAACATGACAAAACAAAGTCAGGAAAAATAGCTACACTCCTATTCTGTGACCTAGGGCACACCAAGAATTTGCAAATTCAGTGTCTCATTACATCACAGAGCCATAATAATAAATTATTTTTCGGCATGTACCTTCTCTGGTCCTTGAGTATTGATGGGTACAGCCCTCTGTGGGGCAATTTTACTGATCCTGTTCTCATCCGCTTCAATAAAATTCAAAAGCAAACAGGGAAAACAAAGGTAAACTGCAAGTCTTGTTCATGTACACTGTAATGAGGATCAGAACCTGCACTGGAGAGCAGCCAAGTACGAGAATGCAGTAGAGATATGTCTGCACTTGCCCATTGCCCTTCAGTATACATTTGAGAAACTTGGCTGAGCAGATTACAATCAATGAAGATGCACATCATTTCAGTAGCAAAATGGATTCCCTATACCAGTCTTCATATATGACACATTCAAGAGACAGTAGAATCCTGAAGTGGTAAAGACACCTACTTTCTATGCCTCTTCTGTAAATCAAAAGAATGGCCCTCTCCTTTCCCTAAGATGTAGTCTGTGATATAGTCCAATCACTGAGAGGGGAAAAGACACACTGATCATAATGGATTGTTCAAAACAATTGGAGATGCAAGTCACATCCAACAGCTGGGAGAACTAGGATGAATAACTAAGATACTGTATTGGCACAGTTATCAGAATTTCGGTAAAAGAAGCCCTTGAGAAAAGGCAAGTAAGAGGCGACATGACGGAAGTGTATAAATTATGCCTGGCATAGAGAAAGTGGATAGAGAAAAGTTTTTCTCCCTCTCTCATAACACTAGAACTCGTGGACATCAACTGAAGCTGAATGTTGGAAGATTCAGGACAGAGAAAAGAAAGGACTTCTTCACACAGTACATAATTAAACTATGGAATTTGCTCCCACAACAGGCAGTGATGGCTAAAAACTTGGATGGTTTTAAAAGAGGATTAAACAAATTCATGAAGGTTAAAGCTATCAACGGCTACGAGCCATGATGGCTACGCTCTGCCACCAGCATCAGAGGGAGCATGCGTTTGAATACCAGCTGCTGGAAACCACAGGAGAGTGCTCCTGTCCAAAGGTTCTGCTTGCAGGCTTCCCATGGGCATCTGGCTGGCCACTGTGAGAACAGGATGCTGGACTAGATGGGCCACTGGCCTGATCCAGAAGGCTCTGTTGTTCTTATGTTTAAGACAATGTTCCTTTTCAGAGTACATGTCAAAGACAAAAAGTAGAATCCTTTATGTAGCTTATTTCTGCATTCCCGTGCACTTGGGAATTTGGCAGTTCCAGGTACTTTACACAAAAATGACAGGGAGAAGCCAGCTCCATTGATACATCACGTGTTGCACTTACTACACAATTTGATTCAAAGCCCATCCACTGATTCAAATATGGTGTTACACTTGCTTCCCTGCCCTTTCCATGAAGGCCTGTTTCTCTTCCATAATTTGTCAACACACATATCTACACATCTCCCAACAAGAAAGTATACTTGATCTTCAGGATAGATTAGTTGGGCTCCCTCGGGAGGAATGGCATGATATAAAATTGATACATGAGACTTTTCTTTATGTTGCTACAAGTCTTGGAAGAGCAGCATATTTTTGCTGCTAGTACTGTAGCATGTTTGTCAACTTTTCCATGGCCATCAGCTATTATGTTCCAAAACAAGGGCAAGACTGAATGGAAGACCCATCCCATCCCCCCAACCCCCCAAGATCAACTATGAAACACAAACCCCATCACCACGATGGATGTGGTATATGCAGAAGGGTTGCATATATATTGCAAAGATTATTTTTATTGTATTTCTTACCCACTGTAGGACATTCTAGTGAATGGTGGGTTGCAGCATATAAAAAAACAATACAACTAAAAACAAACAACGTAATCCATAACCCCAAAACAATAATTCTATCCAACATATTACAGGGAGGATACAAAAATAAATTCTACAATTTTTCAAAAGCCAGGGTAAAGAGATTCATCTTCAACAACCAATAGGAGCTATAAAAACATGGTGCCAGACACACCTTTGTGGGGAGTTTCACTTTCTTGAAGCCATGACAAAGAAGCCCCTGTCATGATCTGCCACCTCTAGAACCTTTGAGAGAGGCAGAATGACCAGGATGGTCTGTTTCACTCATCTTAATCTCTGGATTAGCCAATAGAGAACGAGGCAATCTTTCATATATTTGGGGCCCAAGTCATTGAGGGCTTTAAACACTAATGTGTTTAATTAAGCTGGGAAGCTAATAAAAAAACTAGTGCAGCTGCTTCAGAATAGATATACCTCCACCTTCCTCTTTCAACAAGTCTTTTAAGTAGAGGCTTTATCCCAGTCTACATCTGTGCTGGAATTGCTTTTTAATATGTTTTTAAACATGTTTTGTTTTAATATGTTTTTAAACATGTTTTGTTTTAATATGTTTTTAAACATGTTTAAGATTTTTAAAGTGCTATTAGTGTTTTTGTTTGCCACCTTGGGCTCCTTCTAGGAAGGATGAGATATAAATTTAATAAACAAATTAATATTATATGCATTCTGACAGCCATCAACAACAACCTGGCTGCTGCATTCTATACCAGCTGCAACTTCCCAAAGCATTTTCAAGGGCAGCCCAACCTAGTATGCATTGGTAACATGGAGGATAACAGTACATGGAGTACTTGGCTAAATCATCTCTGTTGAAAAGGGGCTGTATCCAGATGTTCTCTAAGTTATATACCTGCACCTTCCAGGGAAGTGCAATCCTGTCCACAGAAGGCTGCCTTCCCACCTCTTGGACCTGAGTACTGAGAACTCTGGTCATATAACACCTCTGTCTTGTCTGGATTCAGTTTCAATTTGTTGGCCCAAATCCAGCTCATCACTGCCTCCAGGCACCAATCTAGCATCTGAACTACCTCACCTGGCTCAGATGGTACAGAGAGATAGAGTTGGGTAGCATCAGGATACTGCTGACACCTCAGTCCAAATCTCCTGATGGCATCTCCCAACAGCTTTGTCACTGAAGGCCCAAGTCGCTTCACTGGCTAGGAGTGCCTTTCACAGGCTTCAGCTGATAAGACAACTGCAACTATTCCTGGACTGGGACAGCTTGACTACAATGGTTCAGGCACTGGTAGCTTCAATGCATTTTAAATGTACTACTATAATGCTCTGTATGTGGGGCTTCACTTGTGCTTAGTCCAGAAACTGTACCTGTACTTTGGAACCTCTTGCCTATTGACATTAGGCAGGCATCATCATTGTATTATTTTAGATGCCTGCTCAAAACATTTTAGTTTCAGATGACATATTCAGACACATGGTTAGTTACATGTTTTATTGCATTTCATTGTTTTTAGATGTTTTTAAATGTTTAAATATGTTTTGTTTTTAATTATATCTTCATCACAGAAAATTCCTTTGGGAGGAAGGGTGCGATATAAATTTAATAAAATATAATAAATAAGTAAGGTGCAGGTTACTGATTAAAGTGCTAACTCAAGTCCTATATATCAATATTAATACCACACACCCATTCTCCTTCTGTCACATTTCTACTCTTAATATCTCCTTACCTCCTGGTTCTCATCCAGGCCCCAACCCCCCCCCCAATTCTCAGAACATATGAGGTCCCTTAAACCTGGTAACCACAAACATGTCTCTCACTCTAGGGTTCAGACCTCACCACAGTAGTCAGAAATCAAGACGGGGTGACAAACCCCTTTAGTGGCAACACCACTACCAGCACCCCACTGCCCACTATAAGACTTGCTCTTATAAGCAAGACACCAAGGTCAGATAGACCTGCCTCAGGCTGTCCACAGGTATGCTCCATTCTGCAACCAATCATATGTACTTCACAGACTCAGTTCCATGCTACAGCAGGCTTAGTGAATTTCCTGGGGTAGCGGTTGGAACAAGAGTGAATTGAATGCTCTCAGACATAGTACTTCCTCTGGCCTCTATATGACTATCTCCCTACAGCTCCCTATAGGGACTCAAGTACCTCCAAATGAAGGTCAAGCCATCCAGTGTCAGAACGTGAAGAACATTTCCCCCCCTCACTGTAGCACTGTCTCAAAGTACAGCACTTTATTTTTCTACACAGAAGCAAATGCCTATCATTCACATATATGGGAGAAAGTGCACCATAAGGAAGGGGCACTGTTAGATTGATGGCTAAAGTTGCCCACTGGCCATTATCAGCTAGGTCAGAAGACAATATGAATCAAGCCTGCTCTTGTCGACATACCTCTGTCCTGAATTCTGCTCCTTGGTCATGTGCAGTGTAACAGAACGTTGGGAGCAGGTTTTATACAAAGAGATAACTAAGGCTGCAAGCAACTGAAGCTTTACCAGACAATCCTACAACTGACTGAGCAACCAGCTGTGCTGAAAATTAACAGCACACGTTTGTTGAGGCCATTTCGGTTCTCATGTTTTATTGTAACAGAGCCTGAAAAAGAAAATAATTATATTTCTATTACGTGATGTATGCTTCAAAATCCTTACAGAAAAAGTGCATCCGATCAGGCCTTGGAAACACGCACTATACATATCCATCAGCCAAAAAGTAGGGGGATAATCAAGGATGGGTGGGTGTGTATTTGATCGGTTCAGTCATACGCTTCGCTCCTGTGCCCATTTAGGAAGAGCGGAAAAAAGTAATTGATTAATTGAATTACTTTTGAGCGCAATGGTCCCCAGGAAGTGTCCGCAAGGCTGCGTCCAACCATGAAGAGGAGAGCACCTCATCGCAGCTTGCCCACCCAACTAGCAGGATTCCTCTCAGCAGCGGAGAAAGAGATGCAAGGCAAAAAAAAAGTAATAGAGGGAAGCAAAGGCTGCGCCGCCAAATGAGGCCTCATCCCGGTTCCTTACCTGGAGCCGACACTAGAATAAGTCAGCCAGCTCTCGTTCGCCATCCTGCCATTACTATAGAAACCCCGCGAGGGGAAGTTGCTGCTCGCTAGCAACTAACCTCCTTCTTCCTTAGTAACCAAGCACGACACTGAAACTTTACGCTATTGGGCGAAATCTTTAAGTACGCTGTTTTCTGATTGGAAATTATGAACGGGGAGGGAGGAGAGAGACGTTCTCCCTGCGAGGAGGAAGGCCAGTTAACTTGGGGTGAGGCCCACCTCCCCCCATTCGCAGTTCGACTTCCTGTTTTATGGTTGCTAGGCGGGCTTCAGAGCAGCTCCTGCTTCTGGCAAGAAACTTTCAAAGACGAACTCTTCAGACGAGAGAGAAAAAGAGAGCGCGCGTCTGAGAAGAGGAACAGAAGCCTCGGCTTGGCTGCGTTTTACAGTCCCTGGTGTTTGTCGCGTAGGCAGCTTCCAGACGACTCTGAAGGGGCTGGAGAACCAGCCAGTTCGTTACTGTTTTCCCGCATCAGGGTACAGGAGCATGATCGGATAGATCCTTCATCAAATGCAAGTACGTCCCGGGATGGTGAGGGGGCAGGGTTGGGTCCACAAGCTCCCCCCTTTCCACCACCCCATATCAAGAGACGGACTTCAGGCACCCACCACCACCACCCTTTGCTTGAGGTGGGGGAATTACGCAGTCTTGGTTGGCTGGTTCAAGCCACCGCTGATCACTGGCTCAGCTTGAGGGAACAGAGTAGGAGGAGCCGCAGCTGATCCCACTCCAGACATCATCACCGGTCCCGCTTGTCCTACAACTCCAGGCGCAGGTCAAGATCCTAGTCTCCTAGAAGGGAAAGGGTTCGCTACACCCACAGCAAGTCTCTTAAGGAGGCAAGGACATCTCACAGGAATCATTCGCACCCTTACCCAGTCCAGAACTGGCCTGTTAGGGGATGTAGAAGGGGACCCAGACCCAACCACTCCAAGGAGCCAGAGCCAATCCCCACCCAGGTCACCTTCGTCCTGGGGGCTGGAGGATGGTGAGCTCTCTGAGGCAGAGCACAGGGAGAAGCCACCCCAAGGCAGGCTACTGTCCCAGGAAGCCTTTCCAAAGATCCTTTCAAAGGCTATAGAAATCCTGAAGCTAAAAAAAAATGCTCAAAGGGGCAGAGGGAATCCAGTACATCCAAGAAGGATGAGATTGAGGGTCTGCCCTCAGCCTTCGTTAGCCGGTGAATAAGATCGGCCACCTGTCGGGTTCCCGCTGCAATCTTGACAGACCGAGGGAGCATTGACAGGTCCAGGAACAGGTTGAAGAAGCTTCATAGGGATTCCAGGATAGAGGGTATCTCCAGCTCTGCAATTAGATGACTGGGGATGGGGGGCAGGCACCACCTCTCTCTGGAAGAGTCTGTCAGTCTTGCTTACGAGCCCAAGCTAACTGGCCTCCTCCCCTCTAGAAGAGCAGAAATTAATAGTAAAGATTTTCCGTTTCTAAACTCATGCAGGCTGCTGGTGTCAGATTCCTTTTAGAGTCTTGTTTTCATTTCTTGGGTGGAAGTGAGAGCTGGCCATAGAAAACCATGGAGAAATCCAGGATTTTAACATAGTTGCTAATAGGCAAGCAGGGTGTTTAAAAGGTAACAGGAAGAGGAGTTCATACTGTTTTTAAAACAAGGTCTTATTTCAACTGGAAATGTTCTTTGTTTTTAAGCAATGAAAAGTGCCAGAGGTCCTTTGCATGCAACTGAGCACTGAATTCAGGCTCAAAGGAGTGGGGGAGCAATTTAAGGAGACTAACCTGTGCTGCAACCTGAGGGCTCTCTTGTGCAAGGGATTTTCAATTGATATTCCAAAGCTGCAGCATCAATAGTGGAAAACACTTTTCTTGCTGTGCCTCCACCATTGGTAAAGTAGGAATAAGGTCTCCTAAAGAAACACTTCTTCCCACACAAAATAAGACTCAAGCTAGATAGACCATGAACGCTTTGCTACCCTTTTCTTTCTGATGGAAACACTGCTGTTTAATCAAAACTACATTACAATCCTAGATTTATCCATTGCTTTCTACTATATGGGCAACTCTCACTCACGCCTTGAAAATGGAAATGGACTGCCTTCAAGTCAATCCTGACTTACGGCGACCCTATGAAGAGGGTTTTCATGGTAAGCGGTATTCAGAGGAGGTTTACCATTGCCTCCCTCTGAAGCTGAGAGGCAGTGACTGGCCCAAGGTCATCCAGTGAGCTTCACGCCTTGGGTAGGATAAAAATGATGTCAAGTAGGCAAGCAGGCTGTTTCAGATCACTTAAAATTTACATTTTTTTAATCAGACCCAGCCGTTCATTAGTCCAACACCATGGCTACAAACAGCACCCAAGCCAGCTCCTCTGGAAGAAAAACCTCACCTAGTAGGCATGAAACCAACAGTCATTGCCTCTTTGCCCTCATCATCCTCTAATATTAATAAGCATAAAGATCAGTTCCAAATGCATTGGGCTCTTTGAAATCGGAAATTAGGATGGACATTGTTGCTGTGACATGTGCCACACAAAGAACTGATTTGATAAGGGCTATAGCTCAGTGGTAGAGCACCTGCCTTGCACACAGGTCTCAGGTTCAATCCCTGGCATCTCCAGGTAGGGCTGGGAGAGAACCTAGTCTGCCAGCAGGGCTGTGGAGTCAGTACGCCAAACCTTTGACTCCGACTCCTCTATTTTTCTACTGTCCGACTCCACCCCAAATTGCTTCCGACTCCGACTCCACAGCCCTGGAAAGGGCTGTAAATGTCTTTTTAAATTGGAAGTTCTCATAGGAGCATTTTTATCACTGCCTGAATATGCGCTGATCTTGGCATCACAGCATTTGTCTTCATCTGGGTCCTGTGTCATACACTGACACACAAAATGTTTTCCATCTTGAGTTACGGTGAAATGCTCAACTACAATTGACTTCATGGGAAGCTTCTTTGATATTGTGAATTTATATATTTTTTAAAGTGTCAATCAAAAATTATTTTGAAGCCTTAGTCGGTACATTTCTACCAACTCTGACTCCACCGAAAATTGCTTCCGACTCCAACTCCACAGCCCTGTCTGGAACCCTGGAGAACTGCCAGTCAGTGTAGACAATACTGAGCTAGATGGACCAATGGTCTACCTCAATATAAGGCAGCTTCTTATGTTCCTAAATCAGACCAATGCCATCTTGTCCGTTTCCATGAATCTCATGCTTCAGGGACTGATCTGCTCCTGTCTTCCAAAAGGGATATGGAAGAAATGCTGTTCCATCAATAAACATCTTGAGATGAATTAACTCTTTGATTACCCATTCCCATATGATCTAGGTAAGTGAAGATGGACCACCCTCACTAATCTCTTTCTTCCAAACTCAGAGCTTTCTTCCCCATGCCATCCATCCAGGAAAGAGCCATGCCTTTGCCATGGTTCCCTGTCTCTCTGCGTGAGTTATTACATTTCTCCTGCTCGTCTTACACCCATTTTTCTCTTCTTTAGCTGTTCCCTAGCTCCAACTGTCAATTCAGGGGCAAAAAGTATAAAGCTACTATGCTAAACCCGACTTGCCTACAGGTTCTTGGATGGATGGCACCTTAACCTACCACATCTTACTCTTTGGTTGTAGATACTGGCATTTTTCTAGCACTGATTGACCTTTTCTCCTAGAGATATTGGCCAAGCACAGTGGTGGGCAACTTTACTTGGACATAGATCTAGGGGGCCATCCCAATGACAACCCAATTTCCTGAGGAAAAAAGGAAGATTTGCTGGCGCCAATAAGAAGCAGGGTTACAGCAGAACAACCAACATTCTGAACATTGAGTTGCTAGCCTAGCCCACCCCTTTTCTAGAACAGAGCTTCTTCAGTTTAAGCTACAACTTGCAGGTTGAGACAGAGCTTTGTGCTTTCTCACTTGATATGCTTTAAATTTTTCTCAGTTCCAGAGTTCTGTGAACACAGGCAAGAGAGAGGGACAAATACCATAATAATCAAGGACGTTGATCCCAGGGACAGTGAAAGCCTATGCTGCTAACTTATAGGCCCAAAATATGAGGAAGTGTCCAGTCCATTCACATTTGATCTCCCTCTCGCACACACACAGATACCGTATGTAGCTATAAATGCAAATCAGGCAGCAAGAAACATGAGATTAAGCAAATTGGACAACAACTTTGGACAATGTTAGACCACAGATTCAAAGCAACCAATCGCATGTGTCTTACTTTCCACTTGGCCTTACAATTGTGACTGTAGAGCCTGAGAACTTGGAAGAAGTCTACTTTCAAGTGCTCTACAGGTGTAAAAGGTTTCCTTGTGAAATACTGAATCCAAAAACAAGTCAACATAAGAAGCTGCATTATACCAAGACAGACCATTATTGTTACTATTAATTCAATTTCCTACTCACCCTTCACCATAAGTTCCTTGGGTGGGGACCTTATTGGCCCATCTAGCTCAGTACTGTCAATACTAACTGGCAGCAGCTCTCTAGGGTTTCAGGCAGAATACTTTCCCAACCCTACTTGGTGATGCCAGGTATTGAACCTAGGATCTTTTGCGTGCTCTACCATGAGTTATGGCCTTTCCCCAAGTCTGCTTTTATAAAATATTAACAATCTACAAACCATTAAAAGATGTACAAAAAACTGTCAATTCAGTGAAGTGTGCATAAACTTACAGATTTTTTTTGTACAGTGCCAGAGACTGTGCAGAAGCAACATTCATAAAAAATAGGCATTTCACAATGGGGCAAAAATGGTTAAGCCACCGAGCTAATTTGTCTATGGAATGTGAAGTTGTAACAGAAGTTTACTTTAGGGAAATAATTCATGATTCTGTAGTTTAAAAGACCAGAAGAATAAAGCTTTAAAGTGAATGTATTTGTAAAATGTTTGTTCCATTATTTAAAAAATTGCATTGATAGGATAATACTTTAGTTAGGATGAATAAAAAAATTACAAAATAATCAGCAAGCTTTGTAGAACTCTTTTTCACTAAAAGGGCAGCTGTTTTGAAGCATGGTAGAAAAGCCTTACTCTGGGTCATAATGTAATTTCAGAAAAGTAAAAAAAAATAGTTTCAGAATTTAAACAGAACTTTTTTCATGAGTCATGAAACTGTGTCTATGAAAATGGGAGAGTGTTATGTGTGAGGGAGGCGGTCCCACATTATGTTTGTACTGACCCCCCCACACCAAAAAAAGGTTGTTTGGGTCCTGCCTAGAATTGCAAAGATTGTACTATTATGCCATGCTGAGAACTTCGCTAATACTACCAAGTCAAAATCATGACCTCAAGAACAGAGAGCTGTGTATTCCCACAAGCTAACTAAATTTCCTGAAGGATGAAGCATTCAACCAATCAAATATAAACAGAAGTGGTTTATAGAGAAAATCTGCATGAAGTGTTTTCTGTGAAGATACACAAAGAATGAGATAATCTAAAACATGCATGTTGATTGACTTAATATGTAAACATGCATTCTTTCCATGACCAGCCAAGGCACAAGAATCGGTACAAGCAATTCCTTCTACTCCTGCTCTAAAGTGTTATGTGCCTTCAGGTCGATCACAACTTATGGCGACCCTATGAATCATTGACCTCCAATAGCATCTGTCATGAACCACCCTGTGGCTTCCTTTATGGAATCAATCCATGTCTTGTTTGGCCTTCTTCTTTTTCTACTCCTTTCTGTTTTTCCCAGCATTATTGTCTTTTCTAGTGAATCATGTCTTCTCATGATGTGTCCAAAGTATGATAACCTCAGTTTCACCATTTTAGCTTCTAGTGATAGTTCTGGTTTAATTTGTTCTAACACCCAATTAGTTGTCTTTTTCGCAGTCCATAGTATGCTCAAAGCTCTCCTCCAACACCACATTTCAAATGAGTTGATTTTTCCCTTACCCGCTTTTTTCACTGTCCAACTTTCACATCCATACATAGCGATCTGGAATACCATGGTCTGAATGATCCTGACTTTAGTGTTCAGTGATACATCTGTACATTTGAGGACCTTTTCTAGTTCTCTCCTAGCCTTCTTCTGATTTCTTGACTATTGTCTCCCTTTTGGTTAATGACTGTGCCAAGGTATTGATAATCCTTGACAAGTTCAATGTCCTCACTGTCAACTTTAAAGTTACATAACTCTTCTGTTGTCATTACTTTAGTCTTCTTGACATTCAACTGTAGTCCTGCTTTTGTGCTTTCCTCTTTAACTTTCATCAGCATTCATTTCAAATCATTACTGGTTTCTGCTAAGAGTATGGTATTGTCTGCATATCTTAAATTATTAATATTTCTCCCTCCAGTTTTCACACCTCCTTCATCTTGGTCCAATCCCGCTTTCTGTATGTAAATCATTTTAATTATTTTTTTACAATGGAAATCAGCCAGAAAGTTTACTGGGTGATCATGGGTTACCTCTCAGCCTAATCTGCCCCTCAGGATGAAAACAACAGATGGGAACCATGACCACCTCAAGGAAGAAGAACTCACTTAAAATATAGAAGAAATAATAATGTACAACCAAGGTGTAAAATCAGATACTTGTTGAAACATAATATGAAATAATATTTATATAAGCATGAATGCCGAAAATGTTTATTATTTACACAACCTGTAAAGATATTTATAGTGCAATCCTATGCATGTTTACTCAGAAGCAAGTCCCAATGTATTCAGTGAGGCTTACTCAAACAAGAAAGTGTGCACAGAACTGCAAGCTAAAGTGATAAAGTCATCCAACCCAAAATTCAGAATCGTGCCACTTTAAGCTGTTTTTATAAGTCGTGATCGACTTGAAGGCACATAGCACACACACATTTCTCTTTGTGAGCTTCCAATCAGCAACCCTACCTCACAGGGATGTTGGAAAGAGTCCATACCCACACACTGGAAATGTAAAATACATATACCCAATATAATACGGCATGGAGACGGCCTTGGTCGCCCTGTATGACGACTTGTGTCGGGAGAAAGACAGAGGGAGTGTAACCCTGTTGATTCTCCTCGACCTCTCAGCGGCTTTTGACCCCATCGACCATGGTATCCTGGGGAGGCTTGAGGATTTGGGAGTTGGAGGTACTGCTTGGCAGTGGTTCCGCTCCTATCTGGCAGGTCGTCTCCAGAAAGTAGTGCTTGGGGAGCACTACTCGACGCCCTGGGCTCTCCAATATGGAGTTCCGCAGGGATCAGTTCTGTCCCCCATTCTCTTTAACATCTATATGAAGCCGCTGGGTGCTGTCGTTTGGAGTTTTGGAGTGCGTTTTCATCAGTATGCTGATGATACGCAGCTCTACTTCTCCTTTTCATCTTCTTCAGGTGAGGCTGTCAAGGTGCTAAACCGATGCTTGGCCGCGATAATGGACTGGATGAGAGCGAACAAATTGAAGCTCAATCCAGACAAGACTGAGATGCTGTTAGTAAATGGATCCCCTGACCAGATGATGGATGTTCGACCTGCTCTGGATGAGGTTACACTCCCCCTGAAGGAGCAAGTGCATAGCTTGGGAGTCCTTTAGGACCCGTCCTTGTCACTTGAGGCGCAGGTGGCCTCGGTGGCACAGAGTGCTTTTTACCAACTTAGACTGGTAGCCCAGCTACGCCCATATCTGGACAGGGAACATCTTGCTTCAGTCGTTCATGCTCTGGTAACCTCGAAATTGGACTACTGCAATGCACTCTACGTGGGGCTGCCCTTGAAGACGGTTCGGAAACTGCAGCTCGTGCAGAATGCAGCGGCCAGATTAATAACTGGGACCAAGCGGTCAGAACATGTAACACCGATTCTGGCCAGCCTGCACTGGTTGCCTATATGTTTCCGGGCCCAATTCAAGGTGCTGGTTTTAACCTATAAAGCCTTACACGGCACGGGCCTGCAATACCTGATGAAACGTCTCTCCCAACATGAACCTACCCATACACTGCGCTCAACATAGAAGGCCCTCCTCCGGGTGCCTACTCAGAAAGACGCCCGGAAGGCGACTACAAGAAAGAGGGCCTTCTCGGTAGTGGCCCCCGAACTATGGAACACCCTTCCTGACGATGTACGCCTGGCACCCACATTACTATCTTTTCGGCACCAGGTGAAAACCTTCCTCTTTTCCCAGGCATTTTACTATTTTTAGTATTGGTATTTTTTTTTAAAAAAAACTCAGTTTGTATGCCACACTTTTTTGTAATTATCTATTAACTTGCATTTCTTATGGGTTTAATTATGTTTTTAACTTTTTTTTACTGATGTATATCTATATTGTTGATTATGATGACTAGATTTTAAATTGTATATGAAATGCTTTCTCTGTTGTACACCGCCCTGAGAGCCCAGGCTATGGGTGGTATAAAAATTTAATTAAATAAATAAATAAAATAAATAATAGTTTATTGTCAAACCAGTTGGTCATTGCAGAACATTAAAAAACAAACAGTAGTAGTTTCCTACATAATAAAAGCAGGGACACCCAAGTAAGCCCTGCCTAATTGCTTTAAAAATAGGATTGGGGGGGGGAGAGATTTACACCACAAACGTAATCCTTTGCTGTTCACTCAAGATTCCCATTAATTTACAGCAGAATCATAACCATGTCTACTCAAAAGTAAGTCCTATTGAATTCAATGGGATTTACTACCAGTACGTGGGATTAGCATTGCAGCTTTACTCCCAGAAAAGCAAGGTTTTCAAAACAGGCTATGAATTAGACAAATGAACTGCCCTCTTCAACAGTCCAAGAAAATTTAAACTTGTTTGACTCATAATTAGAAAAGCATAACGCATTGTAACAGTATTTAGTTCTCCTGCACACAAGAAAGAGACTTGCTATTGCTGAAAGCTTACTCTGTTTATGAGTTTTTAAACAAGCAGGAAAAAAACCTTGCAATGGGTTCTAGCTATTGCCTGGAGGTCAACAAATCCCTTGTCAATCACAACATGGACTTCAGTTATTGGCTACAAACCTAAAAGGGCAGGGTTAGAGCAGCCAGCTACAAGCTTATTTAACACGAGTTGCAGGGGAGGTGGCTGACATTTTGGTGTATATCTCTTGAACCAGACCACCTAGGAACTTTTTTTTTTTTTAATGAAAGGAGTCTGGAGATTGGGGTGACTCACCTGGAGACCCAAGAGAGAACCCCAAAAATCCAAACTCTCCAGGCAAAATCCAGAGACTTGGCAACCTTAGCCCTACCAGATGTAGTGGTCACCACCACTGACCAAAACCCCAGGATTATGAGCAAAATAAGCACAGTAATGCTTTGAGAACCAAAAGGCAAACACTGCCTTGTATTCTGAGGGGAATTTCCAGAGTGACAATTGTGTTAAGCTGGTTGAACAAAAACAGTGTCTCACAAATTTATTGTGGCTTAAGCTTAGTGGATTGGAATCTACTTCAGATACAAATGATAAAGTACAGGCCAGCCATTTGAAATATTTTATGAACATTATTCAAATGAAATAGCTGTATCCAGGACTGGCAGAGAATTTTGGGCAAAACTAACATTCCTTTGTGAGATATGAAACAGTTTTAAACTATTTTTTACACCACAGCAACCTAAAGTGATAGTTGTATGGATAAGGCTGTAAGAACACTCCCCGATCAACCAGATATGATTGACAAGTGCTGACTTTGCAGTTTATTTTACACCAGTGGACATATAGGCAGGCAAACTAGTAACAAAACATGTAGGCTAGGAATTTGTGGACTTAGTTTCAAGTCACATGCAGGGAAGATGACTTTTTGAAACACAGAAGGTAGAAAACAGAGTTAGAACACCAGGCAAGTTTATGGACAAGTGATGCAATCATGTATAGACACCACATTCTCAAAAAGAATGCTGCATTCTCAAAAAGAAAGAGGCATTACTCCTCTAAGGAGCTATAGTGTAGAAAGAGTACAGGAATTAGTGTACAATCTGAATGATCAGACACGACAAGAAGCGTTGCATATCTAACATTAGACCGTGCAAAGCGAAGCAAATTCAAGCAACATAGAAAGCAATAATGTTTGTCTACCCTGATTGATAGCAACCATTCTCACCACACTCAACAGTTGCTTGACGCTCCTTCACTTGGCCAGCGTCACCTCCCCCCCCTTCCCTTTTATACTTGAGCCCCCGCCCTTTCATCCGCTGCCGGAGGCCGTTGTTTTTCTGGGCCCGTTCTAGGCATTGGACAGTTTGCTCCACTGACCGATTCCGATTGGTCCCGGTGCTTCACGTGATGCAGAACGAGCCTGTCAGGCGCCAAATTCAAAACAACCGGGACGAAAAAAAGAAGAAACCGATCAAAGGGGAGATCGTGGCCGCTTCGCAGATCTGGGCAGCCCCTTGCTCCCTAACTGAAGAGCAGTTGTGGCTTGCTGCCAAACCCTCCCCCCTCCCGCACCACCGACCGCTGTATTCTGTCGGAACGCTGCAGCTGCAAGAAGCCGTGCGAGAGATGGAAAAGGGGCGCCCAGGGGCACAGAGTTGAGCAGCAACTTGCAAGGGTCTACCGCAGGGGTTACATTCGTGCAAGAGAGGGTTTGGACTAGGCAAAGGTAACGTACATTTGACGATTTTAATGCTACTTTTAATTAAAATATGTAGTCCTGTGCACACTTATTCGGGATCAGTTAACATGGACAGGATACAGAGCTGCATATATTGCAACTATGCTGCTAGTAGAAAACAAGAATCATGGAATACAAAGGGCATACAAGTGTGCATAGGCTAGTTTTCTAGGAAGCCTAGATCCTCAGTGTAGTTCACAAAAGAATAGTGCGAATTCTCCTTTTCTGTTCATGAGGCAGAACTGCAAATGCAACTGTTCTCACACACACACCCATAGTGCACAACCCTAAGAACGTAAGAGCCAGCTAAATCAGGTCAGTGTTGCATCTAGTCCAACATCGGATTCTCACAGTGACTGAACAGATGCCTATGAAAAGCCCACAGGGAAGACCTGAGCACAACAGCATTTTTCCTTCCTGCAGTTTCCAGCAATTGATATTCAGGGTTATGCTGCCTCTGATGGTGGAAGTAGAACAGAAGCCATGAGGGTTAGTAGCTGTTGATAGCCTTACCTGCCATGGACCCTGGACTTGGACTTGATCTTGTTTCCCAGGACCTGGAACAAAATGCAAGTGTTATTGAACTGATTTGGGACAATGACCATAGTGCTACTAAATTCAGAAAATCCAACACGTTCCTATTTGACTTAAAAAGAGGAAATTTCCCAAAAAAGAGGGGATTGCTAAAAAGAAAACTGAAAGGCAAAAAATCTCTCTAAAATTCTTTGGAGTTGCTTAAAAACACAATATTAGAAGCTCAGCTGGAATGTATACCACAGATGAGGAAAAGTACCTCCAAGGCCAAGAGGATGCCAGCATGGTTAATGAGCAGAGTCAAAAGCTACTGCTTTATCAGAAAACCATACAACAACCCCATTATGTAGACATATATTCCCATATTATAGATGAAAAGGCCAAAGTTAAGAAAATTAGTAGCCAAAGGCTACTAATATCCTGGGGTCTTCCCTTGTTTAGCCACAACAAAACAGATCTTTAGGTTACTGTTTAATTTTCTTTATCCCTAATACCCAGTTAAAGTACTTGTTGTCACTCACTAGTGAGGGAAGTCTCTGCATTCTCAGAAACACCTAATTATTTTATGCCCCAGGGTTAAGCTTTGTTATTGAAAGTGCATTCTGGAGCCGTGCCCTGCTGGCGCAAATTAAAACTTGCTTCTTGGCCTTAAAGTAATATTCATCTCTAATTTTCAACCTATTCTATCTACTATCCATTTGCTCTAGGACCTAGGTGAGTCTAGAATCATCTAGATTCTAGATGATCCTCAACATCTACAGTATTAGTTTCTGCAATGGTGACACATACATCATTTAGTTTAAAGGAGATTTGTAAATTATTCACATCAGTCCTTAACATTTTCTGTTCTTTAGCCTTTAAAGATTTCTCATTCCAACATGGATTTTAATTTTAAAACAAGATTTTTTTTCTGTCTTCAAAACTCAATATATATACCAACCTCATCAACCTATTGATTATCGCTTCTCCAACTCATCTAAGGTTGTCATGTTGCAGCAAAACCAATAGTCAACTTCAACATGTCTCTCACTAAATATCTGCTGCTGAGAATATCATCATTGCCAATACTAGAAAAGTCTCTGTTAGCCTCAAAATGATTGTTGCCATGTGTGACACAAATCCCTCTAAAGTAGTGGTGAGCAATATTGCACAAGCCCCTCTGTTAACAAGGAAAAAACAGTCCCTCTATTAAGCAGCAAAAATAATATAAAGCCATAATACGTAGGTTTCTCTTCTGACAGGAATAAGAATAGACTATCCAAAAACATAATTAACACACAGGTTGGATCCAAGCTAGAGCTGCAATCCAATACACACTTACCTGGGAGTTAGTCCCATTGAACCCAATGGAGCTGAGTAGATGTCTATTGGTTTGCAGCCTAAATTAGTTGAACTTCATTCCCATTGAAATTGGGAGGACTTAAGTTCAGCTAATCATGGAACCATAAAATGGTAGAGTTGGAGGCCATCAAGTCCAACCCACTGTGCCTCTTGAATGCCTCCAGTGTTGGGGAGCCCGCCACCCCCCTAGGTAATTGGTTCCATTCTATTGCTCTAATAGTTTGGAAATTTCCTTATGTTCCTGGGTTCCTCCAACTTGAGCCAATTATTCCATGCCCTGCACTCTGGGACAATTGAGAAGAGATCCTGGCCCTCCTCTGTGTGGCAACCTTTCAAATATTTGAAGAGTGAATTATAAGTCTGACACTAATATAATTCACCAGCATGCTTCAACATTTTCCATTACCTAAAATGAGGGCATAGAACCTTACAATCTGGTCAGATTATGGTGTCCCTCCGATGGTATGCTATATTGTATGGATTGTATATTGTATGTAAAGGGTTCTTGGTGCTTCTCAGTCCTCCCAGCAAACGTCTAATGCAAAACCACCCGTTACCTAAAGAAACAAGGGGTGCCTTTCTGTAGTAGTGGTGAGATGCAGCTGCAGCACAGCTTCCTCTCAGAAGGGGTCAATAATGAGATGCTCTGTACCTCATCCTCAGCTATAATGTCTCTCTACCAGCATTGAGGCAAGAGTGTGCCACCCACACGTTATATGTTTGCTGGTATATCTGCAACAGTTATATTTGCTGTGTAAAGTGTGTGAAGATGTTCTTATATCAGAGAAAGAATGTAACCAAACAGCAACATCTCCCACAGTTGATTTAGCATTATAACACTAAAACAGACGTGGGAGATGAGATGATTTTAAAAAAGAGCAAGAAGGATTTTGTGCTGTCGTTTTTGTGTCACTTATGCTTATAATCCTGATAAACCCTGGTCTGCTTCTGGACTAGATAGGTGTGCACGTTACAGTTTCCATGGTGTTTTTCAGATCACTACTTTATCTTAAGAAAAATATGCTGGAGACTTTTTCACATCATTTTTTAAATATGTTTTTATTGTTCTCCACAAATACGTTAAACAATTAATGATTATTAAACTGTCAGTCATACAAAAGTGCAATGTTTGGTTAACTCCACTTACAAGGTACACTAGTTCACCGTATTATGACACATTCTGTTCTGAAGTTATACTTGTACATAGCCTTTCCACATGGTTATCTGAGTAGAAGGGGGATCATCTAATCTCTGGGAACCATTCATATAGCTAAAAAAGGGGAACCATACTGTATCGAAGTGTTTGGGTTTTGGTTCCCTTGTAAGAACGTTATGGTGTTGGGTCAACCGTTCAGACAGTGCTATTTCCCAAATGGCCTTCCACCATTCTGCTATAGTACTGCAATTTTGAGACTTCCAATGCCTTGCTACAATCAGCCTGGCTGCTGCTACCAGGAACAAAAGTAGTTTCTTATGGCTTACTTTAGGGTTTTGATCACTTTCCAACATTAGTAATGCTAAGCCTGCCTCAGGAATAGAATCATAGAATAGTAGAGTTGGAAGGGGCCTATAAGGCCATCGTCCTCAATGCAGGAATCCAAATCAAAGCATTCCTGACAGATGGCTGTCCAGCTGCCTTTTGAAGGCCTCCAGTGTCGGAGGCATTTGCCAGCACCTCCACCACCAAGGCAAAAAGCAAAGGGGATAGGAGACACCCTTGGTTAGTGCCTCTGGCAAGATGTATCTCTGTTGATTCTGTTCCATTTACCATTTACTTTGCCACTGACTCTGAGTAAATCCAGCTAATTATGGATGGGTTCCTCGTTGCTCATCTACTGTGCCTACTGGCCTGTGTGTGTTGTTGTTTAACACCAGATCAGTACACAATAAGACCACACCCATCCATGGTTTGATCGTGGATGAAGGTGCCAAATTGGTGTGCATTACCAAGACCTGGGTGGGTGAGCTGGGAGGAGTTGATCTGACCCAGCTTTGCCCACCTGGATACTTAGTGCCACACCGGCACAGACAGCAAGGATGGGGGGGAGGAGTTGCTCTGGTCTACAGAACTTCCACCTCTGTCACCAGGAAACCACTCTGTCTTGGAGCTGGCTGTGAGGGCCTGTATCTGGTGTCGGGCCAAGGAGACAGTAAACTAGGGTTGCTGCTGGTGTACCATCCATCCTGCTGCCCGGCAGCTTCTCTGACTGAGCTGGTGGAGGCCATCTCAGCTGTGGTATTGGAGGAGCCCAGAACGATAGTCCTGGGTGATTTCAGTGTCCATGCTGAGGCTGCCTCCAGTGTTCTAGCTTGGGACTTCATGTCCTCCATGACGACCATGGGTCTGTCTCAAGTTGTCACCAGCCTGACACATAGGGCAGGGCACACCCTCCACTTGGTTTTTGTTCCAGATGGAGGAAGGGATGGTCTGGAGATGGGGGGGTGGATGTCACCCCAATGTCATGATCAGACCACTTCCTGGTGAAGTTTAGACTTATAACTCTGATCCTTCGCTGCAGGGGTGGTGGACAGATTAAGACGATCTGCCCCTGGAGACTAATGGAATCCACTGGATTCCTGAATGCCCTGGTGCAGTTCCCAGTAGATAGAGAGTTGAAGCCCTTGTCATGCTGTGGAACAGCAAGGCGCTTCGGGCTCTTGACACAGTTGCCCCCGAGTGCCCTCTCCAGCATTGTGGATCTCAGTTTGCACCTTGGTACACCAGTGAGCTAAGGGCAATGAAACAGGCTGGACAACAGCTAGAGCGCAAGTGGCAAAAGACGTACTGTGAGGCTGATTGGGCACGAGTAAAACATCATAACCGTGCCTACTGTGTGGCAGTGAGGGCGGCGAAGAAGGCCTACTTCTCTACCTCCATCACATCCTCAAGTAGCCGTCCAGTGGAGCTTTTCAGTATTTTGACATCATGTTGACATCAACTCCAGGAAATGGAGTTTTAGACCCTTCGGAGGTGAACTGTGAATTGTTTGCAAGGCATTTTGAGGGCACAAGTAGCCTCGGTGGCACGGAATGCTTTCTATCAACTTTGGTTGGGGCCCAACTACGTCCCTATCTGGATAGGGAAAACCTTGCTTCAGTTGTCCATGCACTGGTAACCTCAAAATTGGACTACTGCAATGCACTCTACGTGGGGCTGCCTTTGAAGACAATTCGGAAGCTGCAGCTCGTGCAAAACGCAGCAGCCAGATTGCTAACAGGGACTCGGAGATGTGAACATATAACTCCGATTCTGGCTCGCTTGCACTGGCTGCCTATATGCTTCCGGGCTCAATTCAAAGTGCTGGTTTTGACTTATAAAGCCTTACACGGGTTGGGACCACAATACCTGGTGGAACGCCTCTCCCGATATGAACCTACCCGTACTCTGCGTTCAACATCGAAGGGCCTCCTTCGGGGGCCCACCCAGAGAGAAGCCCAGAAGGTGACAACAAGAAAACAGGCTTTCTCTGTGGTGGCCCCTGAACTATGGAACTCTCTCCCTGATGTACGCCTGGCGCCAACATTGCTGTCCTTCCACCGCCAAGTAAAACCCTTTTTGTTCTCCCAGGCTTTTTAACAACATTTTAACAACATTTTAAACATCTATTGTAACACCTACATTTACACTTACGCTCTTAATATTTTAGTAATTTTAATTACTTAACATCTTAATACTTTTAACTGATTTAATACGTTTTAATATTTTTAGGCTTGTGTTGTAGTTGTTTATATGTTTAATTATGTTCTACTACTTTTGGTATATTGTTTTTAAGTTGTTGATATATGTTTTTACTTGTATATTGGATGTTTTTATGTTGTGCACCGCCCAGAGAGCTAGGGCTATTGGGCGGTATAGAAATATAATTAATTAATAAATAATAATAAATAAATAAAGTTGTTCACCTCCTTAGCAGTCTTGATGCCCCATCCACATCTGCAACATCTGCTGCAACTTCTTGGGAATGGTTTCAGTTGATGCGGCCTGATGATGTAGACAAGGTGCTTGCAATGATGTGGCCAGCAACGTGTCCTCTCGACCCTTGGTTTACTAAAGCTTGCTGAGGGGGTTTGACCGAGTAGATCCAGGAGGTGGTCAACACATCATTGCAGGAGGGAGTGGTTCCAGCTGCCCTGAAAGAGGCGGTGATCCAACCACTCCTGAAAAAGCCCACCCTAGACGCATTGGTTTGCGACAAATACCGACCAGTTGCAAATACCCCCTTCTTAGGGAAGATGATTGAGAGGGTTGTGGCACAGCAATTGCAAGTACTCTTGGATGAAACAGATTATCTTGACCCATTCCAGTCTGGTTCAGGCCTGGTTATGGGACTGAATCAGCCTTGGTTGCCCTGATGGATGACCTTTATCGGGAGAAGGACAGGGGGAGTGCGACCCTGTTACTCTTACTTGATCTCTCAGCAGCTTCTGATACCATTGACCATGGTATCCTTCTGGGCTGACTTGGTGAGATGGGTGTTGGAGGAACTGTTTTACAGTGGTTTTAATCCTATCTCCAAGGTCGTTTTCAGAGAATAGCATTGGGTGATTGGCTTTCAGCTCCCTCGTAGTTGTGCTGTGGGGTGCCGCAAAGTACCATCTTGTCCCCCATCCTGTTTAACATCTTGGGAGAGGTCATCAGGAGATTTGGGGCGAAGTGTCAGCAGTACACTGATGATACGCAGCTCTATTTCTCTGTAACATCTGAATCAGGAGAGGCCGTGCAAGCCCTGGACTCAGTGGTGGGCTGGATGAGGGCCAATAAATTGAGTCTGAATCCTAGCAAGACGGAAGCGCTGTGCATTGGTGGTTGCCGAGTTCAGATAACTGGTCAGTTGCCTGCTTTGGATGGGGTTGTACTCCCTCTGAAACAGCAGGTCCATAGTCTGGGGGTGTTCCTGGATTCATTTTTGTCGCTAAAGGCCCAGGTGACCTCAGTGGTTAGAAGTGCCTTTTACCAGCTGCGGCTGGTAAGACAGCTGCAGCCATTTCTGGATTGGGATAGCCTGACCACTGCTGTCCATGCACTGGTAAGCTCCAGGCTGGATTATTGTAATGCGCTCTATGTGGAGCTGCCCTTGAGGTTGGCCCAGAAGCTGCAGACTGCTCACTGGGGCAGGGTATCGCCAACATGTTGCCAGTTAGGTCATGGTTAAAGCACAGTGTTAATAATGCCAAGGTTGCAGGTTTGATTTCTGAGTAGGGCAAAGGTTCCTTTCAAATCTTTTCAAATGGAATATTAATTCCTTCTGAACAATTCATGCATTAATTTACTTTTTCACAACGTCCTATGGAGCTGAATGGAATCAATGCCTCTCCCCCTCTCTCTGTCACCCAAAGAAACTGATCAGCAGTAGATTGCTGCAAAATGTGGCAGCGAGACTGCTAACTGTAGCAGGGTATCGCCAGCATGTCACCCTGCTGCTGAAAAAATTGCACTGGCTGCCCATTTGCTATCAGGCCAAGTTCAAGATTCTAGCTTTGGTGTACAAAGCCCTATACAGCTTGGGACCAGGATACCTGAAAGACCGTCTTATCCCTTATATACCCAGTCGATCACTGCGCTGTGCAGGTGATCAACATATACCATCTTATCAGGAGGTCCGTTCTGCACAACATAGGAAACGGACCTTTAGTGTGGTGGCACCTACCCTGTGGAATTGTTTCCGCTTAAGTATTAGACAGGCGCCGTATGGCCTCTGTTATCTTTTTGGCACCTATTGAAGACCTTCCTCTTTCAACAAGCCTTTGAAATTGACACCTTGTCCCAGTATATGTCTGTGTTGGAATTGCTTTTAATATGTTTTTAAACCTTTTTTTAAAAAATTGTTTTGAAAGCTTTTTTAAAAAAATGTTTTTAAAGATGTTTTGTTTTAATGTATTTTAGAGTCTGTTTTTATTATGTTTTAGAGTGTTTTTGGTACTTTTGTTTACCGCCCTGGGCTCCTGCTTAGGGAAAGGGCGGTATATAAATCAAATAATAAATAAATAAATGTCTGAAATTTTTCCCAACGTTTGTTTTCTCCAACAATCTTTCAAAAAGCCCCATTCAATTATATCAAATGCATCTAAAGACATTAATGCCACCGAAGATCCAGAATGGCAGACCTCATGAATGCCATTCAAGACTCTTCGTATAGAATCAGAGATGCTGCAGTTTGGGATAAAGCCCATTTGGTCCGAGGCAATGTATTTGCCAATAAAGGTGTTTAGTCTGGCTACCTTAATGCTCTATAACAGTTTTGCATCAACATTAATGAGTGCAATTGCCCTGTATGATTCAACTTGTGCAGGGTCCTTCTCAGGCTTAGGAATTAATACTATTTTTGAGAGTTTCCAAGATTCAGGTATAGTTTCACCCAAGAGTATCCCATTGTAGAGTTTAGTCAACTAAGGTAATAGACTATCCTTGTATGCTTTATAAAAGTCCCCGGTGAAACCATCAGGACCTGGGGCTTTACCTCTTTTTAGTTTTTTCATTGCTTCTTCCACCTCCTTTTCAGTTATCACATTATCCAAAAAAATCTCTGCATGCAGCCATTCTGCTTGCTAGGAAGCCACGCCCCCTCTTTCATAACATTTTTGTGAACAAATTCAAAACTGTGACCCCCAGATAAATCCTCTTTTAGGGCACAAAAGTATGGCCAAATGTTCATGGTGTTTGCTGGGTGCTAGGGGGCGGGGGATTGTACAGCCACAAAAGATAAAACCAAAGGGACATTTTGTGCAATGGGAAGAAGGGAAACGGCATAACAGTAGTGTTCATGTGCTGTTCCCACCATTTTAATGGGGCTTGAATTGGAGAAGTTCCACTAGATCACACTTACTCCTTAAAAATAATTATAATTTCATTATAAATATTTATGTTTAAAACATTTACAAATGCTGAAATTCCACAATATTTGTAATTAGATCTTGAAATGAAAATTTTCAAAAACTGTTTATGTATTAACAAATAGTTTGGCAAGTAGCGACCTATATGGTCAACACTACTCAGCACTCTTGTTTCATCATCAAGAGGCCAATGCATACTCAGTGTTAATTGTAATAGGGGTTTAAAACTTACCAATTCCTCCCCATTAAATTTCCACAATTTGAGAGAATTATAATAGCTATGATTTCTAAAGAGAAGAGTTAGCCACATTTTGAAGATTGTTCCATGTGATGTTAGGGAAAGCTTCTGTAGACCCTGCATGCTGATGCAGGAGGGAGAGAAACAATAACCTCCATGGAATGTTGGGAATTTCTACTGGTTAGCCTCTGTAACTGCTACAGAGAGTCAGTGGCTGGGCATGTGTGTCACATAGGATCTTGATAAGGCAGGTTCATCATAGGTTTTTGTGCTCTGTCTGGTGAGAAAATGACATTACTAATTATTCTTATCATTGACACCTGTTGGTCGGCCTCCCTAGAGAAATACTTTCCAGTATTGTTATTCTTGAACATTTGGGCCTTATTCCTGTAGTTGGGAACAAGGCAAATATATATATTCCTGTTTCCCTATGGAAATCTGATCAGTTATTTTTATCTTCACTGAAACAAGCCATGAGAGCAAAGATTACTGATGTCAAGAGACAGATTTTTGAAGGTCACGTGCTTTCTCAGATGCCTCAGTTGTCATTCACTGAATGAATGAAGAGGTTTCCTCTTTCTCTCTACATATTATTTCAAGGTGGGACTTTCCCTGCCTATTCTTCAGAGGCAGTATGGTGTTCAGAACTGGTTTGGCAGAGTTTGCTCACTGCTGCTGCTCTTCCCTTGGTATCCATGCTTGCAGGGGAGTTTGGGGTGCATTCTATCAATGTCAACAACATGTCAAGTGTGAAGATTTTGCATACTCCCTTTTGATAACTACTGCCTGAAAGCGTGACCTCTTACTTTCTTTAACCTTGTATCCGCTTATGGCTCCTTCAACCCTTTATTGATGCCTTAGAATTCAGACTTTTGCCTGGCTCTAACTGCACTTGCTTGTGGCCTTTGATCCTTATCTGCCTGATACAATGCCTGACCTCCAGTTGTTCTGTAACCATGTATACAGTATTGCCCTTCTGGTCCTTATGTACCTGCACCCGAAGTGAACCCCAGTTGGAACTCATTCTAGGCCAAGGCCTAACAATAAGAGTAGGCAGTAGATGAGTCTCCCTGGGAACAGCATTCCATAGGTGGGGCACACAACCAAAAAAGGCCATTGCTCTGGTCACCACCTGCCTAATGTCCACAGAAGGGTCTTGGTAGATGACTTTAGCATGTGGGCACGTACATGTGGGAGTCCTCCAGATTCTTGAGTTCAAGCTGCATAGAGTTTTAAAGATAAGCAGCAGCAATTTGAATTGTGCTTAGAAATAACTATTAGCTGGTGAAATTTAAGATATATTCCCTTTGAGTCCATATCAACAGTCCAGCAGCAGTATTTCGGACCAGTTGAAGTTTCCAAGGTGTCTCAAAAAGTAGCCCCATGTAAAATGCATTGAAATAGTCAATTCAAGATTATTTATTATTTATTTAAGTTATTACCAGAGCACTGATAACAGTGGCTAGGTTGTCCAGGTGAAATTGCAGCTGATGTACCAGTGTTAGTTGGTAGAAAGCATTTCATGCCACAGATGTCATCTGAGCATGAAGAGGGGTTGGATATAATTGCACCCCTCAAGCTGTAACTACAACTCAATCCAGAACATAATGTCAGAACAGTTCATTGAATCATCCACCAATTGTACCTCCATCTTTTTTGAATTCAGTTTGTTTCTTTGCCCTCATCCTATTCAAACTTTCATAGACAGCAGCATAAAGTTTAAGGTAATCACAAAGTCCTAATAAGAACTCCATCAGAGTGTCTGAGTGGCACATTCCCTCCAAGGATAAGGAAATCAAAGTCTTATTCCGAGTGCTAACTTCGTATTCCCTTAATTTTTGCTTAGCTTTGGATATAAATTGCAAAAGTTTAAGCCCAAATAAAAAGTCAGTAACTGCTAGTCTGTTCATATGTGTATTTCTAGCACATTAATGTCCTCAAAAGATTCTCCGTGGCGCAGAGTGGTAAGTGGCGGTAACACAGCCGAAGCTCTGCTCATGGCCGGAGTTCGATTCCAACGGAAGGAGGAAGTCGAATCTCCGGTAAAAGGGGTCGAGGTCCACTCAGCCTTCCATCCATCCGTGGTCGGTAAAATGAGTACCCGGCATATGCTGGGGGGTAAAGAAAGGCCGGGGAAGGAACTGGCAATCCCATATATACGGTCTGCCTAGTAAATGTTGCAAGACGTCACCCTAAGAGTCGGAAACGACTCGCACTACAAGTGCGGGGACACCTTTACCTTTAATGTCCTCAAAGGGGGAGGGTAGGGGAATCCCTGAAGTTTCTTCCAGTTTAGAAAAGCTCACTTGCTCTGCCCAGCTAATTTGCCAAAGGCAACCAGGTCAGTGCATAACAATTTAATACTGTAATAACTCTGCTGTATTAGACAAAGGTCTGTCTAGTCTAGAATCCTGAATCCCACAATGGCCTACCATATGCTTTCAGGAAGCCACAAACAGTCTGAAAGCTTCACTCTGTGTTGCTCCTCATCAGATGATTATTCAGAGCAGAGCTTGGAAAAGTTACTTTTTTGAACTACAACTCCCATCAGCCCCAGGCAGCATGGCCACTGGATTGGGCTGATGGGAGTTGTAGTTCAAAAAAAAGTAACTTTTCCAAGCTCTGATTCAGAGACATACTGCTTCTGAACATGGAGACTGCGTATAGGTATCATGACTAGTAGTGATTGTGAACTTCTCTAAACCTTCCTTCCCAGGTCCCAAGGATCCTCAGAATGCCAGGAAGTCTCTTATCCTCAGAGACTCCTGGTGAGCTCAGCACTCAGACCGAGACTAGAGCTCTTCTCATCATGGGATCCCCCTCTATAGCAAAGTTTTACAATATTGATATAGTGAGCATAACGGAGACCTGGTGGAATGGAGAAAACCAGTGGGATACGGTTATCCCTGGATATAAACTATATCGGAAGGACAGGGAAGGACGTATTGGTGGCGGAGTCGCTCTATACGTGAAAGAAGGCATTGAATCCAGCAAGCTCAAAACCCCAAAAGAGGCAGACTCCTCCACAGAATCGTTGTGGGTGGTGATACCATGCCCCAGGAGGGACGTAATACTGGGAACGATCTATCGTCCCCCTGATCAAAATGCTCAGGGAGACCTTAAGATGAGATATGAAATTGAGGAAGCATCCAAACTAGGAAATGTGGTAGTAATGGGTGACTTCAACTACCCGGACATAGACTGGCTGCATATGTGTTCCAGTCATGACAAAGAAGCAAAGTTTCTAGATATTCTAAATGACTATTCCCTAGATCAGTTGGTCATGGAACCGACCAGAGGGACGGCAACCCTGGACTTAATCCTCAGTGGGGACCGGGACCTGGTGCGAGATGTAAGTGTTGTTGAACCGATTGGGAGCAGTGACCACAGTGCTATTAAATTAAACATACATGTAACTGGCCAATTGCCAAGAAAATCCAACACGGTCACATTTGACTTCAAAAGAGGAAACTTCACAAAAATGAGGGGATTGGTAAAAAGAAAGCTGAAAAACAAAGTCCAGAGGGTCACATCACTCGAAAATGCTTGGAAGTTGTTTAAAAACACTATATTAGAAGCTCAACTGGAGTGCATACCGCAGATCAGAAAAGGTACCGCCAGGGCCAAGAAGATGCCAGCATGGTTAACGAGCAAAGTCAAGGAAGCTCTTAGAGGCAAAAAGTCTTCCTTCAGAAAATGGAAGTCTTGTCCGAATGAAGAAAATAAAAAAGAACACAAACTCTGGCAAAAGAAATGCAAGAAGACAATAAGGGATGCTAAAAAAGAATTTGAGGAGCACATTGCTAAGAACATAAAAACCAACAACAAAAAATTCTATAAATACATTCAAAGCAGGAGACCATCTAGGGAGACAATTGGACCCTTGGATGATAAGGGAGTCAAAGGTGTACTAAAGAACGATAAGGAGATTGCAGAGAAGCTAAATGAATTCTTTGCATCTGTCTTCACAGTGGAAGATATAGGGCAGATCCCTGAACCTGAACTAACATTTGCAGGAAGGGATTCTGAGGAACTGAGACAAATAGTGGTAACGAGAGAGGAAGTTCTAAGCTTAATGGACAATATAAAAACTGACAAATCACCGGGCCCGGATGGCATCCACCCGAGAGTTCTCAAAGAACTCAAAGGTAAAATTGCTGATCTGCTAACTAAAATATGTAACTTGTCCCTTGGGTCCTCCTCCGTGCCTGAGGACTGGAAAGTGGCAAATGTAACGCCAATCTTCAAAAAGGGATCCAGAGGGGATCCCGGAAATTACAGGCCAGTTAGCTTAACATCTGTCCCTGGAAAACTGGTAGAAAGTATTATTAAAGCTAGATTAACTAAGCACATAGAAGAACAAGCCTTGCTGAAGCAGAGCCAGCATGGCTTCTGCAAGGGAAAGTCCTGTCTCAGTAACATATTAGAATTCTTTGAGAGTGTCAACAAGCATATAGATAGAGGTGATCCAGTGGACATAGTGTACTTAGACTTTCAAAAAGCGTTTGATGAGGTACCTCACCAAAGGCTTCTGAGGAAGCTTAGCAGTCATGGAATAAGAGGAGAGGTCCTCTTGTGGATAAGGAATTGGTTAAGAAGCAGAAAACAGAGAGTAGGAATAAACGGACAGTTCTCCCAATGGAGGGCTGTAGAAAGTGGAGTCCCTCAGGGATCGGTATTGGGACCTGTACTTTTCAACTTGTTCATTAATGACCTAGAATTAGGAGTGAGCAGTGAAGTGGCCAAGTTTGCTGACGACACTAAATTGTTCAGGGTTGTTAAAACAAAAAGGGATTGCGAAGAGCTCCAAAAAGACCTCTCCAAACTGAGTGAATGGGCGGAAAAATGGCAAATGCAATTCAATATAAACAAGTGTAAAATTATGCATATTGGAGCAAAAAATCTTAATTTCACATATACGCTCATGGGGTCTGAACTGGCAGTGACCGACCAGGAGAGAGACCTCGGGGTTGTAGTGGACAGCACGATGAAAATGTCGACCCAGTGTGCAGCAGCTGTGAAAAAGGCAAATTCCATGCTAGCGATAATTAGGAAAGGTATTGAAAATAAAACAGCCGATATCATAATGCCATTGTATAAATCTATGGTGCGGCCGCATTTGGAATACTGTGTGCAGTTCTGGTCGCCTCATCTCAAAAAGGATATTCTAGAGTTGGAAAAGGTTCAGAAGAGGGCAACCAGAATGATCAAGGGGATGGAGCGACTCCCTTACGAGGAAAGGTTGCAGCATTTGGGGCTTTTTAGTTGAGAGAAAAGGCGGGTCAGAGGAGACATGATAGAAGTGTATAAAATTATGCATGGCATTGAGAGGGTGGATAGAGAAAGGTTCTTCTCCCTCTCTCATAATACTAGAACTCGTGGACATTCAAAGAAGCTGAATGTTGGAAGATTCAGGACAGACAAAAGGAAGTACTTCTTTACTCAGCGCATAGTTAAACTATGGAATTTGCTCCCACAAGATGCAGTAATGGCCACCAGCTTGGATGGCTTTAAAAGAAGATTAGACAAATTCATGGAGGACAGGGCTATCAATGGCTACTAGCCATGATGGCTGTGCTGTGCCACCCTAGTCAGAGGCAGCATGCTTCTGAAAACCAGTTGCCGGAAGCCTCAGGAGGGGAGAGTGTTCTTGCACTCGGGTCCTGCTTGCGGGCTTCCCCCAGGCACCTGGTTGACCACTGTGAGAACAGGATGCTGGACTAGATGGGCCACTGGCCTGATCCAGCAGGCTCTTCTTATGTTCTTATGTTCTTATCTCCAGTGGACAATATCACACACAAGTTCTGTGTGCTATGCCCCTGCCAAAACCACCTTTCCTGGTAAGGTAGTTAGTTTCTCTCACCCTTTCATTCATCTGTCACACTTTTTATGGCTTCTGTGGAAAAGTGCTTGCTAATTCCTCTTGCTCTTTCCACTCTGCCTCCCTCCTTTCTCTCTTTACTTCCAACATATTTATGCTGTCCCTTCTATCTTACTAGCAAATCAGCATATCTGTACTGCTTTTCCTCTAATCATACCCTCCCTGGGACCTCTCTCAGACACACTAATAGCTGCCTTTTTATCTTGCTGGTGATTGCAGGTCTCACTTTTCTTAAGTGTGTGGCCTAGCTACACTTCCTTTGGTATGCAACTGTCCCATAGCTCCTTGTAGTGATTTATAACCTTACCTGTAATAAGCACTATTTTAGATACCTGCGGTTACTATAGACTATAATTCATTCATTAAAAAAATATGATACAGGAACCTTGGCAACTTACTTTGAAGAGGCTCCCTTGCAATGTGTGACGTTCTCATAGCCGTACTGAAATGTTGTTCTTTGTGTTTTTCAGGATCCTTCATTCTGTCCTCAATGGAGATTGATTGCACAGGTCAAGGATGAAGAGCAGCGCTCACAGGCCCCTGATTCTCAAGAGACGGAAACTGTCTCTCCCACATAGTGATGCGTCCAGCTCCCTAGCAAGAGGTGAACCAAGTGGACAGGATGATGGGTCTCCTAAGCAAGAACAAGCAAGAAACAAGGAGCATGGCGTAAACAGAGAGGAGCCTGAACATCAGGAAGGCCCTGCAGGAATTAAAATAATAGACCACCCTACCATGCCAAATGCGCAGGTGGTAGCTATTCCTGCTAATGCAGACATTCAAAGTATCCTTGGTGCTCTCACAGCCAAAGGGAAAGAATCTGGTAGTAATGGGCCTAACAAATTTATTCTCATCAGTAACAGTAGCCGCTATCCCAGAATGAAGACAAGAGCATTTAAGAATCTCTTCAAATCTGACGATGAGCAAATCATTGCCAGTAACAAGGCAGAAGAAGAAAAGCACATTGGGCAAAGCTCTGGGTTAATGGAAGAGTCAACCTTTTGGGTCTCAGAGTCACCATCTATGGGAGGACAAGAACAGGAAGGAAACAGTATGTAGATCTTTTCTTCATGAAACATGCAAATTTTAGTCTGGTAAATAATGGACAGCAACTTATGTAGGTGTATCTTTTAGAGCAGAAAATCACAGTAGTTGACAACTGAATCTTTTCATTGTACAGTAGGGCCCTGCTTATACGGCGGGTTCCGTTCCAGACTCCTGCCATAAAGCGGAACCCCATTGACTTTAATGGGGCACATCGTGCGAAAATGCCGCAAAATTGGCTTTAAAAGAGGGAAGGAAAGCTGCCGCATTAGCGGAGCACCGGGAAGCGGGGCCCTACTGTATTTCTGTGGTACGTGTAGTGACAAGAACAGAATACCTCCTCCTGGGAGGAAGGGTGGGATGATGATAATAATACTGTGTGCCAGGGCACACTAGTGTATTAGAAGAACTGCTAGAAATATAAGTTAAAGGCTTGTGTGAGCAAAGTAGGAAGAAATATATCCCAGCAAGTCTTATATTTCTAATTGGGAAGTGTGCCCAGATCAGCACAGGAATACATATAGAAACACAGGGGGTAGGCTCCTCCAAAGATAATTAATTCTTAGCTTACATGTTCTAAGTGTAACCTTTTTGGAGTAGGAGAGTGAAGAGAGCCTCCAGTTTTAATTCAGAAAAAGCATGCCTCAAATATGAGGTTTGGGAAATACTGTTATAGAAATAGACAAAACTATTAGTCAAAGGCAGCACTCTTCCTTCCTGTTTGGCTTATGTGAACAAGAACACCTTGTACAACAATGAGATTTTACTTTCCTTCAAGGAGAAATATTAACTTGCACCTTGAACATAAATATTTGGAAGTAAGTTTCCATGAATATAAATAACACTTAATTCCAAGTGGGTTTGCTTGTTAGCAAGCTCATCACGACCACAGCAGCAGCTGCCTGCAAGATATGAGTGAGCTAATGGAATGCTGGGCCCATTTCTCGGGGCAGGGTGTGGTTTGTAAGGGTCCAGATTTGTTTAAGTTGCAGGGGTTGGATGCTGGCTTTTTGAGTCATCATGTGACCCTTTGTTGTCCTGCAGGTTGAGGGTGGGTAGGAGCAGCGATTCAGGCCCTACCAGTCAACTGGTACCACTGTCCCACATTCGGTGCCAGAGAGATGCAGCTGGTCCCCTGGCGTTTTGCTAGAGGCAAGAAAGTTTGATGATTGATTTCAAAGACAGTGATCAGACCCATGGAAAAAAGAAAATTTACAATGCTTTAACTGAGAGCAGTTGGTGTTTTCACAGCAGGCAGGGCAATAAACAGATAAAAGCAGCTCTTGAGCATAGCTATCTTACGATCTCCTTTCTGTTGTCGGAAGCTCTGTGTAACAACAACGGAGAGCTCCCAGCTGGCCAATAGGTATACAGCACCTCACCGGACTCAGACTGAGGCTTCTGAGAAGGAGTTAGGAAGCCTTATTTATACCCAAAACAGCCCCTGGACCTGGGTGCAGGTTTGCACCTGTGACTTTAACTAGCTCTACCTGTGAGGATTAGGGTTGCCAGGCTCAGGGCCTGAAACTGATCCTGTATCCATAGGAGAAAAGAAAGGCAACCAAGTGCCAGTGTTCTTGCAACCCTGTGTAATGGGAAAAACCACAAGGTGGAATTCTCCCTTCCCCCTGCACAAAAGGACACCTGCCCGTGGCTGCCTTTCTCTTCTCCTACAGAGATAGGATCAGTCTCAGGCCCTGAGCCTGGCAACCCTAGTGAGGATGTTTCTTAATCTTTGGGTCTCATGTTACTGCCTTTCTTTATCAATCCTGTTGGTGAGTGTCCTTGGGCTTTGTAGCAGCCTGATTCATTGCACCTGCCTTGAAGGCCAAGTTCCCAGGCTTTAGCAGTGAGAGAAAACATCTTCAGTAACGAGCGATTGGCATCCACTGTCTATTTTTGCTAATTAAGGGCCTCTCTTACCTCATCCATGTTACCTAAACAAAGCTTATTCTACATAGGCAGGGCGAGAAAGCATGCAAAAAGGCCCACCTGGCTGGGATGCAGGGGCGTGAGAGAGGAGCATGGGACAGGGGAATTGTGCATGCCATCCTAAACTTCCTCATTACATTGAGATGTCTTGTGAGATATTTTCCCATACACCTGGCTTCCTCCCCAATCAACCCAGCTTCTAGGGCCCAGAACCCCACACTTCCTTTGCATCCCTCTCGGGGACATCCGTATTTGTCCCCAGGTATGTTTATGCTCTGTCCCACAGACCTTGCACAGAGCTGGCTTGCCTCTTCCTTGGCTGGCTTGGAGCAGGTTTAGCTCCTTCAGTTCTTATCATGTTCTGCCTGGCATGCTCAAAAGGCCCATTTCATGTTTTACCACTAGTCCCTTTCCTGGCTCCTGTGGCATGGGGAGGGAGATCTTGGAGAAGAGTTGGGTGATTTCCCTCATGCCAGACAACAGCTGACTCCATAGGCAGCACCTTGCTTCTGCTGCACATGGGAATTGCACCTTCCCTTCCTTCCTTTAGGGAAAAGGGGCTGAGAGTGCTGAAAGGGGTGGGAAAAGAGCTATGGCCTTCTCCTTACTGAAGTATCTCTGTGTATACATATGTATACACGTACACACATTATATATATTTTCTTTCCAGCCCCATTAGCCATTTCCAGGCCACATTCCCCCCCTCTCATTTTATGTAATGGCTACATGTAAGTGACAGGAGGGATGATGCAGGCTGATCTTGATGGCATCCTGTCTTCCTTCCTTCTACAGGTTGACACCTTGGACTCTGGCTCCTGTCTGAGTGGGGTGTTTCTTCTTTGAGCAATGCTCTGCTGACTGGGAACACCTTGGAATAGCACCTTAGGTGCATCAAGGGCCATTTGGCAAGGATGCAGTGTAATCTGCTGTGGCTGCAGAGGACCCTGCACCAAGGCAGACATTCTGTGACACCCAAGGAGTTTACACTCATGCATAAGAAGCTGGATTTGATACTGCAATACCAGCAAGTGGTGGAGGTGGCTTAGCTGCATGTTGAGGACCTATCATCTGACTCAGCCTGTTCTACCCTGCTGCCCCCTGCTTTGTAGATAGCACCTGTTCCCTTCCCCACCCTAATGCCCCTCCCCATTTGTAAGCCCCTGCTTGAAATATGTTTTTTTTCTACAAGCTTCTGTGTCTGTGGTGCCTTCTTTGAACAGTGCTCCCATTTTTCTGATGGGTGAGCATGGGCACCCTATGCAGGTGAGGCAGAGTGGGTGATGCTTCCTCCTGGAGGGATGGGCCCTGAACCGGTGCACCACTCCCTTTGCCTGAATGCTACTAGGCTGCCCCCCAGAGTCCTGGCACCTCTTTTTTCTGCCTCATGTCTAGGGCAATAGCTAGAATGTGTTGTCCCCTCCTTAGTTTCCCCACTGTCCATGGGGGTGAAGGAAAAAGGTCACTGTCGCCTGTCAACCATTAGCAACCACAGCAAAAGTTCATGTGGCCTGGTAATGGTGTTGGGTTTTTTTTTTTACAGAATCCAGGATGTAGATCCTAAAAAGCAAAGACTGATATTTGGATTGTTAACCAGTTGCTCCAATAGCGCTCCTATGCCTTTGGCAGTTGCATAACAAAGAACAGGGAAACAGATGTGCTTTAGCTCCATGTTGGGAATACCTTCATCTTGCCTGACTGTCATGGAGCTTGCCATTATAAGGATCTTGCCCCAAGCAAGTAGGTTCATAATCCTACAGGGAACAGTTAGCTACATCCTGGCCACTGCTAGTGAAAATGGAATGGGGCTCCTCCATTATCTGCACATAATGGTGTGGTTCATTGGGCATCTACTGTACCTGTTGGAGAGCTGTCTGTGGGGAGCAAAAGGAAAATACAGAGACAGAGTGCAGCTGGACTTAGTCCCTGGAGTAGGATCCAGAGTAGGTGACTGGATGGTGTTTTGTGCCATATCTTATAATCTGTTGTGACAAGTATGGGTAGGGCAGCCAGAGTTATAGAGCGAGCTATTTATTTACTTTATTACATTTTCCCTCCATTTAACTCGGGGGGTGGATTTCTTGTACCAGGTTCAGGGCTCCTACAAGGCAGTGCTTTTCACAGCGTTGTGGTCATGGTATGAGTTAGTATAGGAAATATAGGAGGTTACAATGATGTTACTATGTATGTGGTAAAGGTAAAGGTATCCCAGCGCTTATAGTGCGAGTCGTTTCCGACTCTTAGGGTGACGTCTTGCAACATTTACTAGGCAGACCGTATATATGGGTTGGGATTGCCAGTTCCTTCCCCTGCCTTTCTTTACCCCCCAGCGTATGCCGGGTACTCATTTTACCGACTACGGATGGATGGAAGGCTGAGTGGACCTCGACCCCTTTTACCGGAGATTCGACTTCCTCCTTCCGTTGGAATCGAACTCCGGCCGTGAGCAGAGCTTCGACTGTGTTGTGGTGGGACTAGAACAAATTGTACCAGAGGAAGGGAGGCCAGACATTCTTAAGAAAAAAACCTTGTTATTTAAATCATCTTCCAATATCAGTTTCTTATCTCTAACTTCCAAATTGTGTTTTACTAAGATAGTGCTTTTTTCCTGACAGAGCCAGTATTCAGTACCAGTACCACTTTTTTTGAGAGGGGAGTGTTTTTGCCCCCCCACCTCCCTTTCGAAAGACAGGAAGCCTCGTGTGGCTCCCTCTGGCTACGAGGGGCGCTTTGGAGCTCATCACACCTTTGGTGGCCAACAGGAGCAGGGAGACTGTCTCCCATGGAAAGAGACCTTTGACCTTTGCATCTTCATCAGCAACAAGTAAACATGCTGACTGACTTCTTTCAGCTTTGTGAGATTTTGGGATTGACATTTGATGGCTTTCACGCTAACTGCCTCTCACATGCACACACCTTAGTCTATTTTCGTTTCCTGTTTCTATGGTCTTTACTTTGACTGTTTCCCTCACAGGCATTTTCTCTTCACTTAAGAACATTTTAGTTTTTTTCAGGCAGTATATAATCTCTGGAAGAGTTGTTTTGCCCTTCCCATTCCAATCATAATTACATTGGGACATTTTCATTTGGTATTTCAGCAGACAGTTACAAGCCTGAGTATTTGAGTTCAATTTGCTTTTACATTTGTTTAGCTTGCAATTAATTTTTATACTATATTGTGTTGCCCAATTTTTCTTTTTCCTTAATCCCTTCTTAGTACACTAAATTCTTGAAGAGTGAACAATGCAATCTTTTGACTCTTTCCTCCTCTTTCTCCCCACATCCCAATCCAGAAAGCCTTCTTGGGTTTCTGGGGTGCAAGAAAAGAAGGAACAACAGGATCACTGTTTGCAGGCACTTGCTTCACCCCAGGAAGGGGCTTTCTTGATTTTTGGAGTGTGTATTTTCCACTCACTATGCATCACAGATTTCTGCTGAGAAAGATGTATGCCTTGGCTGTGTGTGTGCGTGTGACAGAAAGAGAGGGATGTGTGGTTTGGGAGGGAGGGATGTATGATCTCTGTGTTGTGGGGAGGAATGTATGTTTGGTCTCGGAGGAAGGGAGGGAATGTGTGTGAGTGAGTGAAAGATGCATGTATATCTGTGGTCTGTACAGTAAATGCTTCACTATGGTTGTGCAAGACAGATTGTGGAGCATCCACCTTGTATAGTCTCCCAGGAACTGGGGGATGCTCCTTGTTGCTATTAGACAATGGCAGCCGCCCTGTTCACATGTTACATTCAATGAGTGTACAGTCTGCGTACCTAGTTACACAAGTAGTCTCATACAGTTATTCACATGTAACATTCTCCGTGATATACACATTTGCTGCCAGGAGAAGAAAATAGCTTCAGTGACACTTATTAAATGCGCCATTAAAGCAATTCCCTGTTACTGGCTACAAGGCAAGGCCTGCTGAATCTGTTACATTTCCTGAACATTTCCTGTCAAGACTTACATTCAGTAGAAAGAGTTTTGGTAGAAAAGGGAATGTAGTTTTACTCGTTTCATTTTTCCTACAGATTCTTAAGTTTTTAAAATCAAAACAACAACTTTTAAAAAGAAATACCAACTTCTGTAACTATCATAATTATAGCTATTAAAATATTGCATTTTTCATTGCCTATTCTTAATGTATGGTTTTGTTTGATGCAGGCATTCGTGGAACAATTCTATACATGTCTACTGAGATGTAAGTCCTATAGAGTTCAATAGGACTTACTCATAGATAAATTTGTGTAAGTGCAGACCTAAATATATTTAATGTTTATATATGAAAATACTTTGAGGAGGGGGCTACAACAAAAACAAGCTGCTTAAAAGTATGAACTGAAATTACTCTTCCAGCACGGTACACCTGATTCTTTCTTGAGGATGTGTTTTAATCACAGAACTTCATTCAAAATATAAATGTGGGGAAGATTATCAATTGGGCTTCCCAGCCTGCTACTCCCACTGTAACATACTCTGTCCCCTGGAAAGCCTTCCCTAGTATTTAGGAAACAGGAAAGCTCTGGGCTGTGTTTTTTATGGTTTTTCAGTGGAAATGTTTCTAGCTCAGTATCAAAAAGTGATCATCAGTATCTTTTTATGATCTATGTCATAATGTTTAGCTTTTGGATAGCACTTTAAATGCAGGGTGGGCAGAAAGTAGATTGAAATGTACTGGTGTATCTCAGGGTGACTCACAGAAGATAAGTGAGGATTTCAGACTCCTGATTCACAATGAAAACAAGAAAATGACCCTCCCCCATTATACTGCTGAAAAGAAGAAAGCTGGTGGTTGATAATCAGAAGTGGATTTATGTGTGGAAATACTGTGAGCTCAGTTAAATTCTGGAACTCAAAACAAATCCCTGGGCTACAAATTATTTAATCCTAAGTGTATATATTTTGCAGCTTGCTGTGGTTGGTGGATCTTGGGTTTTTGTTTTTTTTGTTTTTTATTATTATTACAATAATAATAATAATCAATCAATCAATCAATACCAAAAACCTGAAATCTAACCATCCTGATCTAGAGTATTACAACTCTACAAGGCAGGGTTGTGTTACCATAAAAGCATGTGATGCAGCTCCTTCGGACAGCAGTTTCTAATGGAGGCAGCCATTATCATGTGTTTGACCATCAGGTGTGTCTAATTTTGATGCGTGACACTTGACGCAGAAGGTGAGAGCTGCACAGAGATGAGCAAATCCACAATTGTTTTCTTCTCAGCTTCTGGGTATGCAGTAGAAAGGTGATGTTGCTTTTTTTGAGAATGACTTCTTTGGCAATGTTTTGAAGAGTCTTACCTCTGCCATGGTAGTTTCATTCTTGCAAGCACTCCTTTGAACCATGCTACAACAACCATGTAAGGTAGGCTGGTGTCCATACAAATGATTTAGTGCAGGGGTGGCCAGAAGGTAGACTGTAGTCTATTGATAGATCCCTGAGAGATTTGTAATCAAGTGGGAAGAGCTTCTGGCTTCCAATTGTTGAACAATAGCAACAAAAGAACACACAGCTGTTTGGAAATTTGACAATTGAAATTAAGAAACTTGTGGAAAGTAGGGAAAAACTGAGCTCATCTCAGTTCTGATAACCCTGTACTCAGCAACTTCTCAGAGACACCATGTTATTTCATACTAGACATATGCCTTTTGCAGCTGGCTGTAGTTGGTGGCTCTTGGGGTTCTAATAAAACACAAGTGCACTCCCAGTGATGGCAGCCATGCCACTCACTGAATGGGGATGGGGCAAGGTACCTGCAAGTTCAGGGTTGGTGGCACTGCCATCCTGCAGCAGATGGAGGCACACCTGCAGACTGCTGCTGCTGCCTTGCCATCCGAGTGCTACTGCCATTCTCCCCCCCCCATCAGTCACTGCTGTCCTATGCCATTAAATTATTGGAAGAGTACTAGCTATATTTCTCTCTTGACCTTTAGGAGGAAATATAAAGCACACAACCGAATTTATATTACCATTGATTTCAATAGGTTTTAAAAGACCAAGGAAGAAAAGTATAGTGGGTAATTCATATTGTGATTTATAGAAGTGCTGTAGTGTGTAGGTTCTTCAGAAGCCAGTGTGGTGTAGTCATAAGACTACTGGGCTAGGGCCTGGGAGACCTGGGTTCAAAACGTCATTCAGCCATGAAACACACTGGGTGACTTTTGGGCTAGTCACCTTCTCAGCCTAAATGTACCTCACAGGGTTATTCTGAGGATATATTGGGGAGCTGCAGGACCATGTAGGCCACACTGAGCTCTTTGCAGGAAAGTTGAGATATAAAGGAAATAAGGCATTAAATAAAATTAAGGCTACAATCCTTGCACATTTACACGAGAGTAAGCTGCACTGAACAGTGAAAGTTACTTTTCAGTAACTCTGCTTAGGATTATGTTAAGACACAATGGATAACTATTACCCAAAGTTTCTATTTATTGATAACTATCATTTCTGATCAATGTGTTAACTAGCCATTGTTATTATTGCAGTTGTGGCTGCAGCTATTATTCATTACATGTCACACAGGCTTGGAGCAAGTTTAAAGCAGACTTTTTGGAATCTATTTGTGGCACAGTCCTGAAGAGTAGCCATGCTACTCCGTAGTAAGCAACAAGAGTTCCATGATGACACATTGACCATTTAACAGACTTATTATAAATTTTATAATATTTGTTGATAAATCACCTAGTATTTAAAGGAAAGAATTAAGTTTAGATGTTAAAGGTTGCAATTCTATATGCACTTTCACTTCAGGAGTAAGCCCCATTAAACTCGGTGGAACTTGTGAATAAATATGGTTAGGAATGCACTGTAACTTCAGAGTCCTAAGTCTTTCTCCCCACCCCCTTTACTAGATTACTGGTACATCCTTCCACCTTCTCTCAAGATAGTAATTTTCACTTGTCTGAGCCCACAGGGGCCACACAAGCTCTGCTTCAGAGTCTTAGGGTGTGCCCCCCGGCTTTTCTCTCTTCATTAGCTCTCTGTTGTCCTTTCACCTCTTCCTGCGTTCTCCTCAAAGTGATGCTGCAATCCTATCCCAACCTCACTTACCTAGGAGTAAGTCCTATTGAGCTCAGTGGGACTTATTTCTGAGTAAACATGGCTAGGATTGTACTGTGAGCAGACATATAAACAAACTCCCTCCCTTTCTCTGCCCCCTCCAATCTGTTTCTTCTATGGAGCTGGAATCCTAACCCTTCTTACCTGGGAGTTAGTCACACTGATGATAATGAGAACATTGAACTTGTCAAGGATTATCAATACATTGGCATAGTCACTAACCCAAATGGAGACATATATGGAAAGCAGGATTGGACCAAGATGGAGGCATGAAAATTGGAGGGAGAAATATCAATAATTTAAGATATGCAGACGATACCATACTACTAGCAGAAGCCAGTAATGATTTGAAACGAATGCTGATGAAAGTTAAAGAGGAAAGCACAAAAGCAGGACTACAGTTGAACGTCAAAAAGACTAAAGTAATGACAACAGAAGATTTATGTAACTTCAAAGTTGACAATGAGGACATCAAACTTGTCAAAGATTATCAATACCTCGGCACAGTCATTAACGAAAATGGAGACAATAGTCAAGAAAGAAGGAGGCTAGGACTGGGGAGGGCAGCTATGATAGAACTGGAAAAGGTCCTCAAATGCAAGGATGTATCACTGAACAGGATCATTCAGACCGTGGTATTCCTGATCTCTATGTATGGATGTGAAAGTTGGACAGTGAAAAAAGTGAGTAAGAAAAAATCCACTCATTTGAAATGTAGTGTTGGAGGAAAGCTTTGAGCATACCACGGACCACAAAAAAGCCAAATAATTGGGTGTCAGGACAAATTAAACCAGAACTATCACTAGAAGCTAAAATAATAAAACTGAGATTATCATAATGAGAAGACATGATTCACTAGAAAAGACAATTATGACTTATGGCGACCCTATGCATCAGTAACCTCCAACAGCATCTGTCATGAACCACCCTGTTCAGTTCTTGTAAGTTCAGGTCTCTGGCTTCCTTTATGGAATCAATCCATCTCTTGTTTGGCCTTCCTCTTTTTTTGCTCCCTGCTGTTTTTCCCAGCATTATTCTCTTTTCTAATGAATCATGTCTTCTCATGATGTGTCCAAAGTATGATAACCTCAGTTTCATCATTTTAGCTTCTAGTGACAGTTCTGGTTTAATTTGTTCTAACACCCAATTATTTGTCTTTTTCTTAGTCCATGGTGTGCGCAAAGCTCTCCTCCAGCACCACATTTCAAATGAGTTGATTTTTCTCTTATTTGCCTTTTTCACTGTCTAACTTTCACATCCATACATAGAGATCTGGAATACCATGGTCTGAATGATCCTGACTTTGGTGTTCAGTGATACATCATTGCATTTGAGGACCTTTTCTAGTTCTCTCACAGCTGCCCTCCCCAGTCCTAGCCTTCTTCTGATGTCTTGACTATTGTCTCCATTTTGGTTAATGACTGTGCCAAGGTATTGATAAACCTTGACAAGTTCAATGTCCTCACTGTCAACTTTAAAGTTACATAAATCTTCTGTTGTCATTACTTTAGTCTTTTTGACGTTCAGCTGTAGTCCTGCTTTTGTGCTTTCCTCTTTCATTTTCATCAGCATTCGTTTCAAATCATTACTGGTTTCTGCTAAGAGTATGGTATCGTCTGCATATCTTAAATTATTGATGTTTCGCCCTCCAACTTTCACACCTCCTTCATCTTGGTCCAATCCCGCTTTCTGTATGATATGTTCTGCGTATAGATCAAACAAACAGGGTGATAAAATACACCCCTGTCTCACACCCTTTTCTATTGGGAACCAATCGGTTTCTCCATATTCTGTCCTTACAGTAGCCTCTTGTCCAGAGTATAGGTTGTGCATCCGGACAATCAGATGCTGTGGCACCCCATTTCTTTTAAAGCATTCCATAGTTTTTCATGATCTACACAGTCAAAGGCTTTGCTGTAGTCTATAAAGCACAGGGTGATTTCCTTCTGAAATTCCTTGCTCCGTTGCGTTATCCAACATATGTTTGCGATATGATCTCTGGTGCCTCTTCCCTTTCTAAATCCAGCTTGGACGTCTGGCATTTCTCGCTCCATATATGGCAAGAGCCTTTGTTGTAGAATCTTGAGCATTACTTTACTTGCATGGGAAATTAGGGCGATAGTTCAGTAATTACTGCATTCTCTGGGATCCCCTTTCTTTGGTATTGGGATATATATTAAACGCTTCCAGTCTCTGGGCAATTGTTTAGTTTTCCATATTTCTTGACAAATTTTTGTCAAAAGGTTTGTCAAAATCTACGTTAGTGTTGAATATTTCCACATTTCATTTGTAGCATTTATTTCTGTTCCTTTTCTTTCTCTTTGCTATTTCTGTTTAAATTCATTTCCTTTCTTGTCCACTAAGTATCTAAGTCTCTGTCACTATCAATATATTTGGGATAACAGATTTTTTTCTCTCTGTTGTGTACTTCAAACTGTGTCAGTTCAATTTTATTATGAATTAGGAATAGCAGTGTTATGAAGTGTTTCATTTTGTCCTTCAAGTTGTACTGCCCAAACTCCATTGTGAGCTTAATCGTTGAAAGCTGTCTGCTTAAGAAAGAAGTTTGAAGGCTTCTCGTAGAATCTAGGGTTGCAGGATGAGAACTGTGAGTTTGTATTCATCTAGGCAGTGGGGAGACAATGAGCGGTGGCTTGGACAACAGTCTCACTAACATCCAGTGGTTGGGCAAGATGAGCTCCAGTGGACTGAGCCCATGCAGTGTGAAAAAAGAAACAGAGAAGGAGAACCAGACCCCCAAGCAGAAAGCAATTAAGGTAAGCAAATTGCATACCCAATCCAAGCCCAAGGAATGGGAAGCTAAGGTATTTGTCTGTATACAGTCCCAGATTGCAATCCAGAAACTCTTCTTGTACCTTTGCTGCTGCAAAGAGACAAGGCTTCAGAGACTCCCCCCATCTATTTCTTTCCCATTGTTTTAGTCTTCCCCCTTCTACCTGCTATAGTGAGCTGCTCTTTAGGAATGGGACAAGGAGCGCCAGGAAAAACAGGTGGAGAATCTGCTGCTGCTTTTTTTCTCCTCGGGGACTGAACAATTTAAAAGTACAGGGAAAATCTCTGGGCTGCTACCTTGCAATCCTGCATGAATGAGAAGGCTTGCTGCAAGTAGGTTTAGGACTTAGCACTCACAGTTGCACAGGTGCCCACAAAGGTATTCCCTGGCTCCTGCAGGGCTCTATCCCCCTGTCTGACTCCCACTAAAATCAGGCTCTTTTCCATTGCAAATGTGGCACAAGAGGCAATTTGGGGCATCCTGACTGGGGAGATAAAGGTTAACCTTCCCTCCACAAATGTACCCCCCCATAACTGCTCCCAGACGGCATTCTCCAGAAATATCACTCCCCCACCCTAATAAAATTAGCTTTGAAAAAGATGAATACTTTTTTGTGAGCGTGTTGGTGGGAGTGATTGGGTACACAGTGCCCACAACAGTTTCTTCGGTTTGCAGATGTGCCAACAGGTCCAAAATGGTTGGCAACTTGTAATATCTGAAAGAAAATACACTTCTTTTAAGAGTAGTCCCTACTTTCCCCTCCATTATAGCATAGCCACATCTAAAAACAGTTCAATCTTTCAAATGTAATTCAGTTTTATTCATATTTTCATAATGCTGTAAAAATAATAGATTACAATTATTAAGAAATTTCATTACTACATTTTAATAACACCCTTCCCATGTCAAATTTGGGCAGCATATGCTATAAGAATACTGTGAGTTAAGTTTACCTGAGAAAGAGCAACTGGCTGAGGGTCACCTACTGAGTTTCTTGGTTGCATGGGAGGAATTTAAAGCTGACTCGAGTCCATTCTGTTCACTGCACCACACTGACTTTGGTTTCACAACCACAGTAAACAAATCTGGGCTTTTCTAACTATATAAATCTCAGTGTAACGTTTCTGGTAAATTAATATCTCTAACATATTTGCACTAAATGCAATCACTCTCCAGTCTGCTTGGCGCTGGGAACCACAGCATGAGAAAGACTTCTGAGAGGTGCTGTGCTCTTACAGCATGAAAGGGGGAAGGAAGTGGAGGAGGAAGACTGAGGCAGGCAGGCGGCCCAGGCAAGCCACAAAGGAACCGCCAGAACAGGCCATGGCAGCTCCCCAGCAGTGATCCTGTTCTGTCGCCGCTGCTTCCCTCTACCTCACTGTCCACCACTGAGGCCAAAATGACATTGTAGTTGGGAGGTGGGCAGTATGACCAGGAGTGCTGGGAGGACTCCTGGGGGGAGTGGAGGGGCTTGGTAAGCTCTGAGGGGGTTTGGTGGGGTTGGTAAGTAAAGTGAGCAGGGGTGCAGTCCCATGTTTACTCAAATACATATTTGTGTAAGAGTGTTGTCAAGGTGTCATTTGTGTGGCTGTCGACAGATGTTGCTAGCCCTTCAAACTATAGACAGAAGGTGGTGACAAGGCTAAGGCAGAGGAGGAAGGGTAGGCTGCTGAGGAGACACAGGTGGCAACAGGGAGAACCCAAGAGGAGGGAACAGGCAAATGCTGCCAAAGCAAGATACCCCTCCCCACCCCCCAAGCATGTAGGGGGGAGGAAAATAGTCTGCTTCTCCCTCACCCCCCCCCCACTTACTTGGGGGAGAATCCAGGTTAATCCGGGTGCATGAGAGAGCTTTGTTCATGGAACATTCTCATGCACCCGAACCCAGCATTAAACAGGATTGACTCACACACACACAAGTTGATGTGAAGAGAGATAATTGAGTGGATGAGAGAGCTCCCTGCAGGGAATTCTCTCACTCAGCCAAACATGCTCCCTTTTGCTGGGCTTTGGAGACCCAAAGTCCGGACTTCAAAGCACCTTGCAGGCAGCAATGCACTATTAGAATAAGCTTTAAATATTTGTCTAATAAAGAGCTTCACCCTACCCTATTCAGAGGTTCCCTATTTGGTACATCAAAATCCAGAAGGTCATCATATAACTAACGTTCTACAGGCCCTGCACCCTTCATATTGTCTTCTTGCCAGGCTGAGGAAGGCTCTGCAGCTTCCTCCTCTACTACGTCATGGCAGGAGTCCTTCTCTGAACGGCCCCCCTACTCCTATATGGCCATGATCCAGTTTGCCATCAACAGCACTGAGAAGAAGCGCATGATGCTGAAAGATATCTACACCTGGATTGAGGATCATTTCCCTTATTTCAAGCATGTAGCCAAGCCAGGCTGGAAGGTAACAAATCCTTTGGCCTCTAAGGCTTGCATGAGGAAAAACTACGAGAAAAGTGTGCTAGGCAAATAACAATCAGTCTCCTCCTTTCAGGCTGAAAATATTGCCACAACTGCATACATGCTGCTGAAAAAATGTTGTGCCAGTAAAAGAATTCTGTAACCTAGATTTACTGTGGAATTTGAGCATATCAACACAATTTCTCTGGTTTTGCACAATTTGCTTTTTACTGATTTGAGTATCATTCCCTCTATTTCTTATTTTCAGGCTATGAATTCTGTTGCTTATATAACCACAACAGCAACACACACAAAAGGGAGGTATCAGCAGGTTTGGGGGAGCACCACGGTTTGTAAATGTACTGCCTTCAAGTCGATTCCGACTTATGGCGACCCTATGAACAGGGTTTTCATGGTAAGCGGTATTCAGAGGGGGTTTACCATTGCCTTCCTCTGAGGCTGAGAGGCAGTGACTGGCCCAAGGTCACCCAGTGAGCTTCATCACTGTGTGGGGATTCGAACCCTGGTCCTAGTCCAGCACCTTAACCACTATGCCACACCGGCATAAACCTTTAGGGGGGAAAAACTTGGGTGAGGAGATGCTGACGTGAGGACAAGGGAGACAGAAAACCAAGTGGGACAGGAGTAGGAACAAAATGGATTATCGGGAGCGTGAGCTTTGCTAACTAATTGAAACACTGAAAAGGAGTACTCTATACAGTGACAATTTGTTATTCATCTATTTATTATTTAATTTATATCCCGCCTTTCCTACCAATAGGAGCCCATGGCAGCAAACAAAAGCACTAAAAACACTTTAAAACATAATAAAAAGACATTAAAATATTAAAACAAACATCTTTTAAAACATTTTTTTTTAAAGCTTTAAAAACATCTATTTTTTTAAAAGGTTTAAAAACATATTAAAAAGCAATTCCAACACAAACACAGACCGGGATAAGGCCTCAACTTGAATGGCTTGTTGAAAGAGGAAGGAGTAAAGTAGGCGCTGAAAAGATAACAGATGCGCTTGTCTAATATTTAAGGGAAGGGAATACCAAAGGGTAGGTGCCATTGCACTAAAGGTCCGTTTCCTATGTTGTGCAGAACAGACCTCATGATAAGATGGTATCTGCAGGAGGTCCTCACCGGCAGAGCGCAGTGATCGACAGGGTATATAAGGGTCTTTCAGGTATCCTGGTCCCAAGCTGTATAGGGCTTTGTACACCAAAACTAGAACCTTGAACTTAGCCCGGTAGCAAACAGGTAGCCAGTGCAATTCTTTCAGCAGTGGGGTGACATGTTGGCAATACCTTGCCCCAGTGAGCAGACTCACCACTGCATTTTACACCAACTGCAGCTTCCGGACCAACCTCAAGGGTAGCCCCACATAGACCGCATTACAATAATCTAGCCTGAAGGTTACCAGTGCATGGACAGCAGTGGTCAGACTATCCCAATCCAGAAACAGCCGCAGCTGTCTCACCAAACGAAGGCACTCCTAGTCACTGAAGTCACCTGGGCCTCTAGCGACAAAGATGGATCCAAGAGCACCCCCAGACTATGGACCTGCCCTTTCAGAGGGTGTACAACCCCATCCAAAGCAGGCAACTGACCAATTATCCGAACTCGGGAACCACCAGCCCACAGCATCTCCATCTTGCTAGGATTCAGACTCAGTTTATTGGCCCTCATCCAGCCCACCACAGAGTCCAGGCAGCAGTCCAGGGCTTGCATGACCTCTCCCGTTTCAGATGTTATGGAGAAATAGAGCTGGGTACTGTCAGTATACTGCTGACACCTTGGCTCAAATCTCCTGATGATTGCTGCCAAGGTCTTCATACAGATGTTAAACAGGATGGGGGATAAGATAGTACCCTGCAGCACCCCACAGCATAACTCCCAGGGGGCTGAAAGACAATCACCCAGTGCTATTCTCTGAAAATGACCTTGGAGCTAGGATCAGTCATACCCATCTCACCAAGTCGGCCCAGAAGGATACCATGGTCAATAGTATCAGAAGCCACTGAGAGATCAAGTAAGAGTAACAGGGTCGCACTCTCCCTGTCCTTTTCCCAATAAACGTCATCCATCAGGACAACCAAGGCTGATTCAGTCCCATAACCAGGCCTGAACCCAGACTGGAATGGGTCAAGATAATCTGTTTCATCCAAGAGTCTTTGCAATTGCTGTGCCACAACCCTCTCAATCACCTTCCCTAAAAAGGGGGTATTTGCAACTGGTCAGTATTTGTCGCAAACCAATTTGTCCAGGGTGGGCTTTTTCAGGAGTGGTCGGATCACCGTCTCTTTCAAGGCAACTGGAACCACTCCCTCTTGCAATGATGTGTCGACCACACCCTGGATCCACTCGGTCAACCCCCCTGGGCAAGCTTTAATAAGCCAAGAAGGGCAAGGGTCAAGGGTACATGTTGCTGGGTGCATCGCCACAAGCACCTTGTCCACGTTATCAGGCCGCATCAACTGAAACCGTTTCCAAGACGTTACAGCAGACGTTGCACTGGACACCTCACTGGGGACTACAGTAGATGTGGTTGAGGCATCAAGATTGCTACAGAGGCGAGCACCTTTACGCTCAAAGTGCCTTGCACAATTCACAGTGGGCCTCCAAAGGGTCTAAAACCTGGAGCTGATGTCAACAGACCCCTGACAATATGGAAAAGCTCCACTGGATGGCTACTTGATGATGTGATGGTGGCAGAGAAGTGAGCCTTCTTTGTCGCCACACAGTAGGCATAGTTATGATGTTTTACTTGTGCCTGATCAGCCTCACAGCATGTTTTTCACCACTTGTGCTCTAGCCGTCTTCCAGCCTATTTCATTGCCCTTAGCTCACTGATGTACTGAGGTGCAAACTGGGCTCCACAATGTCAAGAGCCTGATGCGCCTCACTGTTTTACAGTGCTTTATCTACTGGGAACTCCCCCAGGGCATTCAGGAATCTTGTGGATTCCATTAGTCTCTGGGTGTGGACCATCTTAATCTGTCCACCACCCCTGCAGCGGAGGATCGGAGCCATAAGTCTAAACTTCATCAGGAAGTGGTCTGACCATGACAATGGGGTGACATCCTCCCCCCTATCTCCAGACCACCCCTTCCTCCATCTGGAACAAAAACCATGTCCAGGGTGTGCCCTGCCCTATGCGTTGGGCCAGTGACAATTTGAGACAGCCCTATGGTCGTAATGAGGGCCATGAAGTCCTGAGTTGGAACACTAGAGGCGGCTTCAGCATGGACATTGAAATCACCCAGGACTATAGTTCTGGGCTCTTCCAATACTACAGCTGAAATGGCCTCCACCAGCTGAGTCAGAGAAGCTGCCAGGCAGCAGGGTGTATGGCACACCAGCAGCAACCCTAGTTTACTGTCTCCTCAGCCCGACACCAGATGCAGGCCCTCACAGCCAGCTCCAAGACAGAGTGGTTTTCTGGTGACAGAGATGGAAATTCTGTAGACCGCAGAGACTCCTCCCTCTCCCCGTCCATGCAGCCTGTGCTGCTGTTGCACTGAGTATCCAGGTGGGCATATTTTTATAGGTCCCATATTTTAAATAATTCCTCCAAGCTTGCTATCAAGGAGAGGCAAGGAGCTATGTATTCCCATCTCACACTTCAGGCTTCTGAGACTTTTGCAAGTGTTAACTATTCAAAGTATATAGACTTGTTTTCAACCATAAATGCTAGATACCTCTGGGTGTTTATTTTCTGTTCTTTTATTCTTGTTTAAGCAATTTGAGGCTTTTGGCAAGTTCTGTTGTACAACTAATTTCACATTTTCCTTTTCGATACCTGTCCAGAGTTGCAGCATACATACATTCCCCCACATTTCTAATGAAACACGTATTTTTAAAAAGTTTGATATGAACAAGCTATTATCTCTTTTACCAGGTTACATCCTTGCAGAGCTTAACAAACTTGATGGGCCTGATGTCTTTAGCGTGCATATTTACTCACACAGTGCAGCAAGTGTGTGTCTGTGTGTGTACTGCCTTCAAGTTGATTCCGACTTATGGAGACCCTATGAAGAGGGTTTTCATGAGACTGAGAGGCAGTGACTGGCCCAAGGTGAGCTTCATGGCTATGTGGGGATTCGAACCCTGGTCTCCCAGGTCATAGTCCAGCACCTTAACCACTACACCGCACATGAATTGGTGACGAATTGGTCACGGGAATTAAAGCGGTTGGTACCTTGGGGGAAAGTGACTACATAATGCTGGAATTTGGGATTCTGGGGAAAGCCAAAGAAGAATATAGTCAAACATGGACCTTGGATTTCAGGAAAGCCGATTTTAGCAAGCTCAGGGAAATGATGGGTACGATCCCGTGGCTAGACAGACTAAAGAAAAAAGGAGCCCAAGAAGCGTGGGAGTTCATGAAGAACGTATTACAAAAAGCGAAATCACAAACAATTCCAAAGAGAAAGAAAAATGGAAGACATCAGAAAAAGCCAATGTGGCTACACAGAAGACTGGTGGAGGAGGTAAAAGTAAAAAAGAGCATGTATAAAGAATGGAAGGAAGGACGCATCACCAAGGAAGAGTACCGACGAGCGGCTCAGGCTTGCAGGAATAGCGTAAGGAAGGCTAAAACCCAGAATGAGCTGAGGCTGGCGAGGGAAGCGAAGAACAACAAAAAGGGGTTTTTCAGATATGTTCGAAGCAAGAGAAAGACCAAGCAAACAGTGGGACTGCTGCTCAGTGAGGATGGCAAAATGTCGACAGATAACGAGGAAAAAGCAGAACTGCTCAACACCTATTTTGCCTCCGTTTTCTCCCAAAAAGGGAACAGTGTGCAACCTTGCATCAGTAGCAATCTCAGTAAGGGGTCGGGATTGCAGTTCGAGATTGATAAGGAGATAGTCAGGAAATACCTAGTTAACCTAAATGAGTTCAAATCTCCAGGGCCTGATGAACTGCATCCCAGAGTATTGAAGGAACTTGCGGATGTACTCTCGGAACCTCTTGCCATCATCTTTGAGGTGCCGGAGGATTGGAGACGGGCAAACGTCGTCCCGCTCTTTAAAAAGGGTAAAAAAGAAGATCCGGGGAATTACAGGCCGGTCAGTCTGACTTCAATACCGGGAAAGATATTAGAACGGATAATAAAAGAGTCCATTGGCAACTATCTAGATGACAATGCTGTGATTAGAAGGAGCCAGCATGGGTTTGTCAAGAAAAAACCCTGTCAAACTAATCTCATCTCTTTTTTTGATGGGGTCACTAGCTTAGTAGATGGTGGAAATGCTGTAGATGTCATCTATCTAGATTTCAGCAAGGCATTTGACAAAGTCCCCCACGACCTTTTGATTAGCAAACTAGTCAAATGCGGACTACATGGAAATACTGTCAGGTGGATTCACAACTGGTTGGAAAACCGTACTCAAAAGTGGTCGTCGGTGGCTCTGCTTCAGACTAGAAGGAGGTTTCGAGTGGAGTGCCACAGGGTTCTGTCCTGGGGCCGATACTCTTCAACATTTTTATCAATGACTTAGATGATGGGGTGGAGGGAAGCCTTATGAAGTTTGCAGATGATACAAAACTGGGAGGGATAGCTAACACAATGGAAGACAGGAATAAAATCCAAAGGGACCTGGATAGACTAGAAAATTGGGCTGAAATTAATAAAATGACATTCAAGAAAGAGAAATGCAGGATTCTGCATTTAGGCCACAAAAACAAAATGCACGGGTACAGGATGGGAAATACCCGGCTTAGCAGTAGTGCATGTGAGAAGGACCTTGGAATTGTAGTGGATCGCAAGTTGAACATGACCAAGCAGTGTGATGCTGCGGCAAAAAAGGCAAACGCGGTTTTGGGCTGCATAAACAGAGCTATAGTTTCCAGGTCGAGGGAAGTAATAGTCCCACTATATTCTGCATTGGTCAGGCCTCATCTGGAATACTGCGTTCAGTTCTGGGCGCCTCATTTTAAGAAAGATATAGACAAGTTAGAGCGGGTTCAGAAGAGGGCGACAAGGATGATAGCCGGTATGGAGAACAAGTCTTATGAGGAAAGGTTGAAGGAACTTGGCATGTTCAGTCTGGCGAAGAGAAGGCTGAGGGGTGACATGATTGCACTCTTTAAGTACCTGAAGGGCTGTCACATAGAGGAGGGTACAGATTTGTTCTCTGCTGCCCCAGAGGGTAGGACTAGGTCTAAGTTGCAGGAGCATAGATTCAGATTGGACATTAGAAGGAACTTCTTGACAGTAAGGGCAGTTCGGCAATGGAACCGACTGCCTAGGGAGGTGGTGGGATCCCCTTTGCTGGATGTCTTCAAGCAGAGGCTGGACAGCTATCTGCGGGAGATGCTCTAGCTGTGGATTTCCTACTGTGAGCAGGGGGTTGGACTCGATGGCCTACAAGGCCCCTTCCAACTCTATGATTCTATGATTAATATTTAGTATGCCTTGCCCACAAATTCCTGAAGGGCACAGTGTACATGCAGCTTCCATCTGCATTAAGTTGTCCTAAATTATTGCAAAAGCAACTCAATGCAATTTGCAAGTCACAAAGACATACACACCATGTGGATCACTTAAACATTCAACATTTGAAGGTCCCAGTGGAATTTTTGAAGTAATTTCATTAAAGAGCATTGTATTATATGGCGCTTGACTTCTGAACCAGCACACAATCAGCAGTTTTTCTTCAGAGTGCAGGTGGGGGGAAATCACATGATTGAATGCTTATTTTATTTTTATTATTTATTCCATTTTTAAATTCCTGCCCTTGGGGAGGAGGGATCTAGATTAACCTTCTCCTTGACAGATAAGTTTCATATGGGCAGAGAATCTTTTTCTTCAAGGAAGAAACATTCATCTACGATACTGGATACTTTCACTGCCTAGGCCCTGCCTAGGCCACCTCTATCCTACCCCTTCCTTTTCTTCTGGAACTCTTCAAGCCTCACTGTCAACAGCTGTGTCTCCCCCCCCCCCCCCGTTCCTTATGTGGCTTATCTCCCAGCCATTCCTTACCAGAAAGCTCTGCTGACTGGGAACCTTATCCTGCATCCACCCAGGAGGGAAGCCCAGGGGCAGTCCCTGGCAGTCCTTCACAGTTGCTGTGGCTTGAATTCAGTGCTGTTTGAACTTGGCACCTTTCCCTGTCATGCTGTCCTTTGCCCAGGATCAGATACACTCAGGAGCTATTGGGAGCTTCTTCTCACTTCCAACTGTATCTGATCCTTGCCAAAAGCAGCACAGCAGGACTGTGACTGCAAAGGAACGGTTAGGAGGGCAATCCCAATTGCTATTTTACCTTCCCTGTACCTGATGACATGATGTCAAGTAATGAACAGATGGGCAGGGCATGCCTAATTAGCCCCAAGGGCCAGTGACCCCCACCACTGCCACAGATCATTGTTATTTATTACATTTATATCCCGCCCTTCCAGTAGGATTCCAGGTCAGCAAACAACAACACTAAAAACACTATAAAAAACATAAAAACAGACTTTAAAATATATTAAAACAAAACATCTTTAAAAAAATCTTTTTTAAAAAAAAGCCTTAAAAACATCTTAAAAAGCAATTCCATCACAGACACAGACTGGGATAAGGCATTTTACCATGTGTGTTTTTTAATTGTTTTAAATTTTTTTAAGTGTGTTTTAAATTGTTTTTAAAAGATGTGTTTTAAACGTGTATATTTGTTTTTAATGTTTTTAGTTACTGTAAACTGCCCAGAGAGCTTCGGCTATGGGGTGGTATACAAATAAATTAATAAATAAATGACAGATGCTATTGGACGTTGCTGATTCATAAACTGCCTTCAAGTCGATTCCGACTTACGGCGACCCTATGAACAGGGTTTTCATGGTAAGCGGTATTCAGAGCTGGTTTACCATTGCCTTCCTCTGAGGGTGAGAGGTAGCGACTGGCCCAAGGTCATCCAGTGAGCTGCATGGCTGTGTGGGGATTTGATCCCTGGTCTCCCAGGTTGTAGTCCAACACTCAAATCACTACACCACACTGGCTCTCGTCTAATATTTAAGGGGAGGGAATTCCAAAGGCTAGGTGCCACTACACGAAAGGTCTGCTTCCTTTGAACACCTAATGGGCAGCCAGTGCAATTCTTTCAGCAGCAGGGTGACATGTTGGCGATACCCTGTCCCAGTGAGCAGTCACGCCACCACATTTTGCACCAGCTGCATCTTCCGGACCAACCTCAAGGGCAGCCCCACATAAAGCGCATTACAGTAATCCAGCCTGGAGGTTACCGGTGCATGGACAACAGTGGTCAGGCTATCCCAGCCCAGAAACAGTAGCGGCTGTCTTACCAGATATAAAAGATTGAAAAGTAAGGTCTTCATGAGTTTTCAAGATTTCACCTGAAGAATCCACTGGTGTTCTGTATCTGAAAACAATAAGTTTCTCCTTTCCTATCCAGAACTCTATAAGGCACAATCTTTCTCTTCATGACATGTTTGTTCGAGAGACATCTGCCAATGGCAAAATCTCCTTCTGGACCATTCACCCTGAAGCCAATCGCTATCTGACCCTGGACCAGGTGTTCAAAGTGAGTATCTTCCATGCAAGAAAGCAAGCTGCTCCCACTCCCCCCCCCATTCCTGATTTCTCAAATACTTGATTGTTTCCAGTCTGGGGGAAGGGAGGTGAAGTTATGCTGGTGAACATGAAATCACCTAAGTTCGGTATTAGATGGGAAGCAGATCACTTGAAATTCAGAAAGGGAATTCTAAAGTACATGTGTTGCTATAAACCTTATAAAAGGGTTAGACAAGGCCATCTCATGGTCTAGATCCAGGGTGAGGAACCTGTAGTCCTCCAGATGTTGCTGGACTTCAACTGCCATCAGCCTTAGCTACATCGGGGCATACTCTCGACCTGGTCTTTGCTACTGGACATGGGGATGGTGATCTGGATGTGGGGAGTTTTACATCTCTCCCTTTGTCATGGACAGATCACCGTTTGCTGAAGTTTAGACTTACAGTGGCTTTTCCCCTCTGCAAGGGTGGGGGACCTATTAAATTGGTCCGCCCCTGGAGGCTAATGGATCCTGAAGGTTTTCAAAGGGCTCTGGGGGATTTTCCGGCTGATAAGACTGGCGCTCCTATCGAAGCCCTGGTTGAACTGTGGAATGCGGAGATGACCCGGGCTGTTGACATGATCGCTCCTGCGCGCCCTCTCCTGTGTAGAGCTCATACAGCTCCTTGGTATACTCCAGAGCTGAGAGCGATGAAACAGTATAGGAGGCGGCTTGAGCAGAGATGGAGGCAAACTCCCGATGAATGCAATTATGCGCTGGTTCGTGCTTCCACTAAGCTGTATGTAGGAGCGGTGAGGGCGGCGAAAAAACAACATTTCACCGCCACTATTAAGGCATCTCTCTCCCGCCCAGCGGAGCTTTTTAGAGTCGTCCGAGGGCTACTCCATCTAGGCCTATAGGACACGGTAGATACATCGGTGGCCCGCTGTAATGAGTTCGCTGAGCACTTCCAGCATAAGATCTTATGCATTCGCCGGGACCTAGACTCCCATTTTATAGTAGTTAACCCTAGCGAGGTGTCTGGAGAACAGTCTTGTCATGTTTTGTTGGATGAGTTTCAGTCGGTTCAGTTCGAGGACGTGGACAAGGTGCTTGGACAGGTACGTGCAACCACTTCGGTACTAGATCCTTGCCCCTCTTGGCTAATAAAAACTAGCAAGGAGGGAACAGTTGGCTGGGCCAAGGAAGTGATAAATGCCTCCTTGCGAGAGGGAGTGGTCCCCGGCTGTCTGAAAGAGGCAGCTGTGAGACCACTTCTGAAAAAACCTTCCTTGGACCCAGAAGATTTCAGCAGCTACAGACCAGTAGCGAACGTTCCATTCCTGGGCAAGATCTTGGAATGAGTGGTTGCTGACCAGCTCCAGATGCTTTTGGATGAAACCGATTATCTAGATCCATTTCAATCGGGCTTCAGGCCTGGTTTTGGCACTGAGACAGCCTTGGTCGCCCTGTTTGATGACCTATGTCGGGAGAGAGACAGAGGGAGTGTAACTCTGTTGATTCTCCTTGATCTCTCAGCGGCTTTTGATACCATTGACCATGGTATCCTTCTGGAGAGGCTTGCGGAGTTGGGAGTTGGAGGCACTGCGTGGCAGTGGTTCCGCTCCTACCTGGCGGGCCGTCTCCAAAAGATAGTGCTTGGGGAACATTGCTCGACCCCGTGGGTTCTCCAATGTGGGGTCCCACAGGGTTCGGTTTTGTCTCCCATGCTCTTTAACATCTATATGAAGCCGTTGGGTGCGGTCATCAGGAGTTTTGGAGTGCGTTGTCATCAGTACGCTGATGACACGCAGCTCTACTTCTCTTTTTCATCTTCTTCAGGTGAGGCAGTCGACATGCTGAACTGTTGCCTGGCCGCGACAATGGACTGGATGAGAACTAACAAGCTGAGACTCAATCCTGATAAGACTGAGATGCTGTTGGTGGATGGTTTCTCCGATCAGATGGTGGATATATACCCTGTCCTGGACGGGGTTACACTCCCCCTAAAGGAACAGGTTCGTAGTCTGGGAGTCGTTTTAGACTCTTCCCTCTCACTTGAGGCTCATGTAGCCTCGGTGGCACGGAATGCATTCTACCAACTTCGGTTGGTAGCCCAGCTACGTCCCTACCGTAGTAAGGAGGACCTTACATCAGTAGTACATGCTCTGGTAACCTTGCGTTTGGACTACTGCAACGCGCTTTACGTAGGGCTACCTTTGAAGACGGTTCGGAAGCTACAGCTAGTGCAAAATGCGGCGGCCAGACTGCTAACAAGAACTAAGCGGTCTGAGCATATAACACCTGTGCTGGCTCGCCTGCATTGGCTTCCAATACGCTTCCGGGCCAGATTCAAAGTGTTGGTGTTAACCTATAAAGCCTTATACGGCGCGGGACCACGATATCTGTCGGAACGCCTCTCCCGATACGAACCGGCTCGTACACTACGGTCTACTACGAAGGCCCTCCTCCAGGTCCCGACGCATAGGGAGGCCCGGAGGGTGGTGACGATATCTAGGGCCTTCTCAGTGGCGGCCCCCAAATTGTGGAACAGTCTCCCCGAGGAGGTACGCTTGGTGCCGACATTATCATCTTTTCAGCGCCAAGTTAAAACCTTTCTCTTCTCTGAGGCATTTTAATCTTAGTTAAATGTTTGTAACTTGGTTTTAGATTGTGTAGTTTTTATATGCTTGTTGTATCAGATTCTGTAATTTTATTGTATTTTATGTTAACCGCCCAGAGAGCTATTGCTAGTCGGGCGGTATATAAGTTTAAGAAATAAATAAATAAATAAATAAATAAATATGGCCAATGATCAGGGATGATGGGTGTCACAGTCCAGCAACATCTGGAGGACCAAAGGTACCTCACTACTGTCTAGATGCACTATTTTCTGGTTGCCATTGAGAAACCATTTTTAAATGTCTTTTAGATGAAACCTGCTATTAGAACTCAATGGACAAATCCAAAATATTAACATAACTACAATTGGGCAGCAGCATGTTTACCTTTAAAAAAAAAAGTAGCATCAAAGGGGAGTTCATGCTCTGCGGCCTTCATGTGAAAGGTTTTTGTTTTGTTAACCTTCAAAAAATAGCCATACTACACAGATTGTAATGCAAATCCTGTTCCTTATCCCTGTACAACAGTTTGGAAAGGGCGTTGACTGAGAGCCTTGTAACGTATTCCACTACATTAATACTGCAGGGTGGAGGTTAGGCTGAGGCTGGCTTGGATTCTCCACCAAAATTCCTCTGTATAAAATATGCCTCAGATTGCAGCAAAGATAAAAATAATTGCCCCTATAGCTCTTTCTAGGCCAAGTCCAGTGTTTATTTGCATGCAGAAGCCTCGCCCTCCATTGGCATATGCAAATAGGTAGCACTTCTAAACGCTAAAGAAAAATATTAAATAACCAAAATAAAATCCCGAGTTAGAAAGAGAAGGACATCATTTATTTTCCAATACTTTTGGGGATTTTGGGGGGTGGAGGAGAGGGGAGAAATGTCCAGTCCTCCACCCAGTCACAGCTATATCAAAATATTGCATTTCTTCATTAATTCCTATGGGCAACCTGCACTAGGGGAAGGGGGGAAAAGTTCTGTGAAATAGGAAACCCACCTAGTGCTTCAGCCTCATTATTTTATGTGTTGAGCCTGCTCCTTACAATCCCCAGTCTAGTCTCAGGCAGGGAGCATCATAAGACGCTCTGAAAAAGTTTGACAATCTACAGAATGTTCTCACTGAGAATTAGCAGAGTGTTCTGTATTGTCATCTGTGTCCAAATGTTCCTTTGTTCTCCTGCTTAGTTGATAATTTCCTTCTCATTCCTTTTGTATACTTGGCCATCACCAGCCACTGGATGTGCAGTCACCAGCATCACCCGAGCTCTTGGAATCAGTAAGACCTTCCCTCCTGGCTGGGGCTTGGGTTTCTTTCTTCCCTCTTGGTTCCTGCAGATCCACAGAGGATACTTGACCTGTCATAACTGAGTCCAAACTGCAGTTTCCCCTTCTTTCCCTCTCTTCCTCAACCATTTAGTACCTGGGGGAAATGCAGGACCAGGCTTGACTATCTACAGTTATACTACTTAGATTGATTAATGGATATTTAAGTTTATTCACCTCATATTACCTTAGGGCCCAATCAAAAAGGGGGTCGAATTGTGGGTTTTAAGAACTTAAAAAACACACACATGCAAGTGCATTTTTAGATTATTTCCGCTGTAATATTTAGCTTAAAGGAGCAAACCAAGATGTCATTTCCAGTAATACTGGCAAAAATGCCTCTTAATATATCTTTCTGGAGTTACAATGAGATTGAGAGAGAACACAAGGGGGGGCATGCACATGATCATTTCTCTCTTGCATCGTAACAGCAGCTGACAGGATTGAAACGGAAAACTTTTTTCTGCATATGACAATAAATTTGCAAATAGCTAGTTTGACTGACTCAAATGGTACACTCACTCCTTGCTACTATCACCACTGCCCCTTCCTTTTTCTGTCATTGTGCTCAATCATGTTGAACTTAACTAGAATAAAACACACTGCACAATTAATTTTTTATACTTATTTCTTCAGGCAGTGAGAGTCATAAAACTTGGCTTTCTGCCTCCCCCCCCCCCGAAGAACAGCTGCTGAAAGAGTTCTGTTGTGCGACCTCTGTTGGGCTCTATGACAGTCAGTAAAGACAATGGTGTCTGCTTGCAACAAGAGGCGACACATAGCACCCAATCGCTCTGTATGATTGCGCCAGTTACGGTGCTTGAAATAGCCCAGCACTGTCCTCTGGATCAACACAAGGCAACTGGGCAATTACAGTTTCTCCTCTAACTTTTCTTTTCTCGTCTCTCTTAACCAAAAACTAATGTAGCAGCAGAAACGTCACATTCCAGATCTGCAGAAGAATATGGGAGGCACTAGTGGCTGCAAAAGTGAGCCACAGGCTGCACGTGAGTGTATACTGTACTTTGCATCTCTACCAAGCCCAAAGAAAAGGCCAGAACTTTTCTCCCTAATAAAACCCCAACAATGGATGTAATGGGTACTGTGACAATGACATTTTCTACACATTTTGGAGGTATTCATCTGATGTGCATGTGAGGGCTAGAGAGCCAGAGTTGAAAAACAAAGCAAGCAGGAAGTGGACACAAACATTACAGCAAAGTTCAGGGGGTAAAAATCAGAGCCCCCTGTAATGGCCAGACAGAGTACTCTGCCTGGCAGGACTCCTGGGTGAGACTGTATTCCCACAGGAGAGCTTCAGACACTTGGCACTACCTGATTAGTGAGAGCACATATGCTTAAACATAAAATGTCCCAGCTTCAATCCCTATATCTCCAGTTAAAGAATTCCAGGTAGCAGGGAAAGACCTCTTTTGCCAGAGTAGACAGTACTGTCTGGAAAGAGCACTGGACCTAATCTAACAGAAGGCACCTCATTACTCAAGACCTTTTCAAGCTCCTATCTCAGCCTCTGTGTGGATATGTTACAAATTCCATTAACTGGGTAAAGACTGAAGCTTTCAATTTATGTGGAGACTCTAAACATTTCACTAGTTTGAAATAAAAGGTCTATGTACAAACTTGAACATAGATGTTGGTGATCTCTCCAAGCTACAACAAGGTGTCAGCAAAATATTCACAGTAGTTAGTCTAGTGCTGCCATTCCCAGAAAAACAGTAAGAAATTACTATGTGTAACTTCTCCATGCAGTTCCTGTTGAACAGTTTTGAAGCCAAGGAGAACACTGATACAACTGAGAAGAAAGCAGAGATTAGTTCTCAGAATGTGCAGGAATGTTGAGTTCTGTGGGGAACAGCATCTCATTCGAAGGCCATGGACTAAATGTTTTTCCTGGCTTGCTTGGCTTCTTGAATATTGATAGGTTGAAGATTTATATCCTCATTATACAACACAGGGTATGAGAAGAGTTCAAAGCACCAAGATGCTGAGCTATTAAAAGTGAGGAAACATCATTTATGGATGTTGAGCTAAGACCTCTTTTTCCTTTCTAGGCCGAAAAATGAAGCCCTTGCTGCCACGTGTCAATTCCTTCCTAGTTCCAATTCAGTTCCCAGTGAGTCAGTCCCTCATACTTCAGCCCTTTTCAAAGGTGCCTCTGCCTACAGCCCAGGGTGCCTCGGAGACCATACAGAGCAGCAGCCGGGTGCGCATTGCTCCAAAGGTCAGCAAAACTGTAAATATGGTCTAGGTTATTCTTGTTCTCCATGAAGATTTCTTAAGATATATTTAGAACCAAATGCCTCAATTTATTAGTGCCAAATTCCATGCTTGTACCGAAGAATGAGACGAAATTTGCAGCTTGATTGTCCAGGCCCCATTCCCTTCAACCTGTATCTATACTTTGATATTGCTGTTTTCTAAAGGAGCTTGCACTCATTGGGTATAACCATGATCACCTAAGCCTTTAAGGATGTCCATACATTAACCTGTACCTGGGCATAAGGCAGCTGCTCCTGAAATGTAGTCTACACATCTCTGAAGAAAGGGGTGTTCTGCTCAGGTGCATTTTCCATAGGAGGAATGCCATCATGCTGGATTATAGCTCGTCCTATCGTCCAAAGGCAAGAATGTTTCTGGAGTCAAGACTAGGGCGTCAGGCCCCTCCCACTCTCCAGTTCATTCTTGCCTTTCGTCCCTGCAAGATCTTTAGCTAGTGACTAGATAAGTTTTTTGTCTTTGTGTGATAGAGGGTGGCGTTTTGTGTACGTTGTTTCGTCTCGTTCCTTCCCTTTGTCTCATCCCTTACCACGGTTTGTGTGTTGTGTGTCAATTTCCTTGTCAATTTCTTGTTTTCCCGGGGGTGTGTTTTTTACTCCCAAACTACAGAGACCGCGGCTGCGGTCTCTTTCCTCAGCGGGGTCAGGAGCTGCGGCGGCAGTCTCCGCCCCCCCCTTTTTTGTTCTACCGATCCTCCTTTTGTGCCCTGACAATTAGGAGCCCGCGGCTGCGGCTTCTTTCGTACTTTATTTTCTCCGGTCCTTTTTGCCATTTCCCCTTGTGCCTTGACGATCGGGAGCCTGTGGCTGCGGCTCCCTTCGTCGTTCATTTTTACGGGCGGCGCTTCATTCGCCCGTCAGGAGCCGGTGTCTGCGGCTCTTTGCCTTCCCCTTTTTAGCGACTTCTCTTGTTTGGGCTGCCTTGTCTCTCTCGATCATCTGCGGCGCTTGGTTCCTCGCGGAGTCAGTCCCTTCAGCCTGCGGCTGCGGCTTGCCTGTTGGCCGATTCTCTTCGGCTTCGGGAAGTCCGCTAGCTGTCCTGCCTCCTTCACAAAGTCTTTTTCCAGGCTAATTTTTTCAGCCGCGATTACCTTCTTAGTCCCGCGGCTGTATTTCTACCGTGGGCAGTTCCATTTTTACAGTTAAACATTTTTCCCACCTTGCTCATTTCTTCATACAACGGTTGTTGCTGGGCAAAGTATCCGTCATTTTTGTTCGAATTTTCCCGCTCTTTTTACGGGCGCCATTTTAGTGGCCGTTTTTTCCCGTTCCTTTTGAGAACCCACTAGTATTACAAAAGGGGATTTTTTCCTTCACGGGTTGGGGTTTGCAGAGCGCAGGTTCTTGTCAGCTCCCTCTGTGTGATCTGCTCCCTGTTTATGTGCTGCAGATAGGATTTTTACCTCTACATAAGTTCCTTTACCAACCCCATCTCTGAGGCTGACCCTGGCAACCACTGGGTTACTGTGGCTTTCTACAATCACTGCAACTACTGTGCACATGTGACTTTTCATCAAATTTACTAATACTGCCATAACAGTGCACCAGGCCACCTGTTAGTGCGCAAGACTATTGAAAATATACAAAGCTATTTGGACTATACTGTGCAAGTTGTGCAATATCACCTTTCCTCCAAGTGTACATTCTGCCCCATCGTGACAGTGTACCTACCATCAGCCAGTGCATTCTGCCCCAGTCGTGTGCCGTGTACTGTGCATGTTCTAAGACTGTTCATAGCGTACATTCTGCCCCATCGTTGCAGTGTACTTTGCCATCTGCCAGTGCATTCTGCCCCAGTCGTGTGCCGTGTACTGTGCCTGCCCGGGACTGTGCATTCTGCCCCAGTCGTGTGCCGTGTACAGCTACCCTTATTATCTATATGATGGCAGAACAGCCAGAGACAACCCAGGCAACCAAGCCGATACAACAGCCTGTGACAAACCAGATGACCAAGCCTAAACCTCCTAAGGCGGTCAAACATAAGCACTCTAAAGCGATTGCCAAAACCAAACATCTTAGCCACAGCACAATCAAGCGGCCCCGTTATGTCTCTGTTCCAGTGCCAGAGGACTCAAATCATGCACAGTTAACTACTCTCTTTCATTCTCCTGCGGCTTCCTCTGATGAGGAGGACTTTCCTGGATTTCCTGTACAGCCAACGTCCAGCCAACCCAGAGCTTGCTCTTCTTCACTACCTGTGGGGCCGTCTACAGTTCCGCCTATCCAAGAGCAACCATCTACATCTCCGGGACTACAGCTTTCCCACGAGTTCATTACACAACTTCAGGGCATGCTGTCCTTTTTTACTCAGAGTCAGTCATCTTCACAACCTCCCGCTATCCCTCAACACAGCGGGGTTCAAAGTGTACACAGTGAGACAAACCCATCAGGTTCTCCAGACCCATTTGACGTTACCAGGGGCAGGTTCGTTGATGACGCCTCTTTTGATGCAGAGTCCGCATTCGCGCTGCAAGACCAAGCGGACGAGTGGAGTGACCATTCGGAACCAGAGCCAGAAACCTCCTATCGCCTCTTCGACTCTTCAGATTACCAGCCCCTGGCGCGCAGAGTCTTGAAAGCCCTTGGTCTTCAATCCACTCCAACTGCAGCTTCCACTCCTGCTTTAAAAGGGGCCAGGGTCTTGAAATCCCCTACGCCAGCTGAAAACTTCCTCCCTGTCCCAGACCCCATCGCTAAACTGGCCAAGGACGAATGGTCCCACCCCTTACAGGCACGCCGATTTAATAACATTGCGGACAGACTTTATCCTTTGGCCCCGGACTTTTCTACCAGACTGGCTGTCCCTAACATCGACGAGCCTATTTCCAGTTTAGTTTCCAGGTCCCTCTTGCCGAGGGAAGGGGACTCTCATCTAAAGGATGCCACTGAACGGAGACTGGACTTTGCTTTACGCAAGACCCATGAGGCCATCGCCTTTTCCATGCGTGCATCCACATCTGCCTCTATTTTCACCAGGGCAGCGATGATGTGGTTAGACGACCTCATCGAGGACCACAATCCAGATCCTGCCTCCCTGCGCAGATCGCTACTAAAACTGCGTAAAACAGCTGCTTTCGTGGCCGACGCCACCTTGGACGCGAATCAACTAGCAGCACGCGCCCTGGCGGCTCAGATCGTTGCCAGACGGACCCTCTGGCTTCGTCACTGGCAGGCTGACTCTACTGCCAGAGTTAATCTTTCACGAGCACCTTATGCAGGCTCATTACTTTTCGGGGAAGAGGCATTAAGGGCAGTGCTTGTCGACCCTAAGGACACTCGAAAGCCTGTCTTGGCCACCGTCAAAAACGTCGAGCGCAGACCCTTTAGGCGTTTCGCTTCATATCGCACGTCTCAGCCCTTTCGGGGAACCCGGCCCGGGGGACGAGGCCATGACTTCCCAGCATTTGACTTCCGCTCCACCAGAGGAGGCTGGAATAGACGTTTCCCCAGTAGAGGTCAATACCGGGGCCGCAGAGGCTACTCAACGTCCTCATACAGGGGAGGGTCTCGCCAACGCAGACAATACTAAGGCAATACCAGTTGGGGGCAGATTGATTCTATTTGCCGAACTTTGGCTACCTCTGACTCAGGTCCCATGGATCAGAGACCTCTTTTGTTATGGATATGCAATTGAGTTTTGGGCAATACCTCCAAACAATTTTCATCCTTCCCCTTGTCCCAGGGCACTAGACAGGCGCTGCATCATGCAGATTGCGATACAGCACCTTTTGGACATAGAGGCGATAGAGCCAGTCCCCAATGCAGAGAGGTCGGAAGGGGTGTACTCCCTCCTATTTGCTGTGCCCAAACGCGATCTCTCATGGAGGGCGGTTTTGAATCTCAAGTTCATTAACCGTTTCGTAAAGTATCGCAGGTTCAAAATGGAATCCCTCCACTCCATTACAGACAGCCTGCAAGAAGGTGACTTCCTTGTCTCTATCGACCTAAAGGAAGCGTATCTCCATGTCCCTATTTGCACAGCCCACAGGAAATTCCTTCGTTTTGCCTTTGGCTCCCAGCACTTCCAATATCGAGCAATGCCGTTCGGACTCTCGTCTGCCCTGAGAGTATTTACCAAGGTGCTACTTACCCTAGTGGCTTACCTCAGGCTTCAAGGGGTCCATATCTACCCCTATCTGGATGATCTCCTAATACGCGCAAGGTCTAGGGAGCTTACTCATCGTCATCTAACACTCACGCTCCATATCTTACAGGCCCACGGCTGGCTAGTCAACTTCGACAAAAGCCATCTACAACCAACCCAACGCCTGCAGCATCTAGGGGCAATGTTAGACACACTGCAAGCGACTGTATTCCTGTCCCCAGATCGCATCACCGCTATCACAGACATCGCAAGGTCTCTGATGCACAAATCTTCTGCAGATGTCATGCTTCTAGCCAGGGCTCTCGGAATGTTGGTATCCACCATCCATATTGTGCCATGGGCTCGGGCACATACGCGCCAGCTACAGTGGGCCCTGTTGCCATTCCAACACGACATTGCCAACTCAAACCATCGAGCAATCCCCCTGAGTCCCACACTGCGCTTGTCTTTCCGCTGGTGGACAAGGGTACAACATCTCACCCAAGGCACTCTATTCAGAGAACCCCACCGGACTGTCATTACCACCGATGCCAGTCTCCTGGGTTGGGGAGCCCACTGCAACTCCCAGTTCGTTCAGGGAGTTTGGAACACAGCAGAACAAACTCAAAACATCAACTGGCTGGAACTAAAGGCTGTCCACTTAGCTCTGCTTCATTTTCAGTCTCTCTTCCACTTGGACCATGTTCTCATTCGAACGGACAACACGTGTGCCAAATCTCATTTAAACAGACAGGGAGGCACCAGGTCCAGACCTCTACAGAGCCTAGCTTCCATCATATTCGACTGGGCAGAACAACATCTGCAATCCCTCAAAGCAGAACATCTCAGAGGAATTTGGAATTTCACAGCAGACTGGCTCAGCAGACAACAAGTCTTTCCGGGAGAATGGAAACTTCATCCGACTGTGTTCCATCTTCTCCAGCGTCGATTCGGCCCCTTCTCAGTCGACCTCTTTGCTTCCAGTCGCAATTGCCAGCTACCCAGGTACTTCGCTCGATACCTGGACATGACAGCGGAAGCGGTGGATGCTCTGTCATTGCTGTGGCCGGAGGGACTATTATACGCCTTCCCTCCAATACCACTATTAGCCAAAACCTTGCGGAAGGTACGTCGTGAGAGGGCACAGCTGGTTTTGATAGCACCATATTGGCCCCGTCGACCGTGGTTCTCGGATCTCCTGGCACTGTCGGTGACGGATCCCTGGCCACTCCCAGTCAGGCCAGATCTCTTATCACAAGGCCCAGTATGGCATCAGGACCCCAAGTGGCTCAACCTAACAGCGTGGCATTTGAACGGGGACATTTGAGATCGGCCGGCCTGTCAGACACTGTTATTGACATTATTTTGGCCTCGAGAAGACCATCCACCACTCGTATATATCAGCATACTTGGGTAGCGTTTTCCAGGTGGTGTCAGTCTCAACACATCGATCCTTCCAAGGCTACAGTACAACAAGTGCTGCAATATCTTCATAGGGGCCTCATGTTGGGACTTAGACCCAACACATTACGTCGACATGCGTCCACCCTGTCATCCATTCTTTCAGTATCTTCCACTGACACCCCTATTGCCTCACATCCGTTTATCAAACGCTTCCTTAGAGGCACTGCTCTACGCTCGCCGGCTGTAGCTCACCGTTTTCCATCATGGAGTTTGTCAAAGGTTCTACAGGCCTTACAACATCCTCCGTTTGAGCCACTCAGGATTGTGCCTTTACGTCTGTTGTCTTTCAAGGTCCTGTTCCTGATTGTGATTACATCGGCGAGAAGAGTCTCGGAACTGGGCGCATTGTCTTCTGCTCGCCACCTCTGTGTCTTTCACAAGGATTCTGTTGTGCTGAAAACTGATCCTTCATTCCGTCCCAAGGTCAATTCAGTTTTCCATTGCAACCAGGACATTGTTCTACCTTCATTTTGTCCGAATCCTACTCATCCGCTCAAGAAGGCTTGGCATTCGTTGGATGTTCGGAGGGCTCTCAAGACCTACCTGTCCAGGACCCAGGATATACGACAGACTGAGTCTTTGTTTGTATCCTTTCATCCAAGGTCTATGGGGCATAAAGTAACTAATTCCACCTTATCCCGCTGGTTGCGTGCATGTATTACCTTAGCCTATGAGTCCCTTAAGATTCCAGTTCCGCCTAGTATAACAGCTCATTCCACTAGATCAGCAGCCACTTCGGCTGCTTTTGCTACTAACGCTCCTGTTGCCGATATTTGTAGAGCTGCTGTTTGGTCTACTCCACACTCGTTCATAAGGCATTATAAAATAGATCGTTATGCCTCTGCCGATGCCTCATTTGGCAGACGAGTTTTGCAACAGGTTCTTAATGATGACTAGTATGTGGGTGGTCCCTCCCGGTTATGGGCTGCTTTGGTACATCCAGCATGATGGCATTCCTCCTATGGAAAATGGACCATTGGTCTCACCTGAAGGGTGATTTTCATAGGAGAATGCCATCATGACCCTCCCAGTTGGAGGATAACTACATAATTTTTGGGATGGTTTATATATTACAGTTCGTCATTATATTATATTATATTACATTAAATTTTAATTCTCTAGTGAAGTCAAGACTTCTATTACTGTTTTCGCTAGGTTAGAGTCAGATATTATTAATGTTACTATTATTATGTTATGTTCTTGCTGCTAGGCCCGTTGGCCTTTTTTCCTGCATGTTTAGATATATCTCTTTGGACTCGCTGCGAATGAACTGGAGAGTGGGAGGGGCCTGACGCCCTAGTCTTGACTTCAGAAACATTCTTGCCTTTGGACGATAGGACGAGCTATAATCCAGCATGATGGCATTCTCCTATGAAAATCACCCTTCAGGTGAGACCAATGGTCCATTCTCTCCATGGAGTGTTGATTCTAGGCAGGTTTCTCTTCAGGGACAGCCTCTGCAAGTCTCTGTCTACTCAGAAGTTCAATGGGACTTTCTCCCAGGTAGGTGGGTTTAGGATTGCTGCCTCATAGAAATGAGAACCCTATCAATTTGAGGGGACACTTGATTAAAAAGATTAGAAGAGAAGTTTAGTAGTAGTGGGAGACTCCCTATTGAGTGTGATTGAAACCCAAGTATGCTGAGAAGAACCATGGACTCACCAGGTATGCTGTCTCCTTGGAGGATGGATTAGAGATGTGACGGAAGGGTTGCCAACACTCATAAAACACACTGACACGTATGTGTTTCTTCTCATCCATGTGCCAAACGGAGCTATGAAGAAATCACATCAGACTTTGATGCTCTGGGAAGGAAACTGAAGGACTTTGGGGCCCAGATAGTTTTTTCCTCCATCCTTCCAGTACTTAGAAGAGGAGTAGAAAGGGAAAGAAAAATACTCCATGTGAATGAATGGCTACGAAGGTGGGACCACGGGCTATGCTTCCTGGAAGATGGACTGCTGGCAAGTGATGGGTTGCACCTCACAAGGACTGGGAAGAATGTGCTTGGCCACAGCATGGAGAACCATCAGGAACTGAGAGAATGGCTTTAAAGGGGCCCAGTAATAGTCTTAATAATAATGTAGGAAGGAAGCCAGGCCGTAAATCACATGATCTTTTATGTCTTTATACTAATGCCCAGAATATGGGAAACAAACAGGATAAACTTGAAATCTTAATGCAGAAGAGTAAATACAGCTTGATAGGTATTACTGAAACTTTGTGGGATGTCTCCCATGACTGGAATACAGCGATTAAAGGATATAATTTGTTAAAAAAGAACAGAAGGAAAGAAAGAAGACAGAGTTGCACTGTATGTTAAAAATATATATCCCTGTACAGAAATACAGACTTGATATCTCCAGGGGGAATATCTGGATTAAAATAAATGGGGCAAGGAACAAAAGGTGTAACAACATGGTGGTTGGAATCTACTACTGACCACCTAATCAAGGAGAAGATGAGGATGAAATCTTTGAAAAGCAAATTGCCGATGTTTCGAGGAGGCATGATGTAGTAGTAATGGAGGACTTCAATTACCTCTATATCAGTTGGGAGACAAATTCTCCCAAACATGGCCCCTCCAACAAATTCCTGGCTTGTGTTACTGAAAATTTTCTTCTACAGAAAGTGGAGGAAAGAATTGGAGGATCAGCTATCCTTGACTTGATTCTAACCAATAGAGATGACTTGGTGGATGAAGTAGCAGTTGCAGGAACTCTGGGGAAAAGTGACCATGTTATACTTGAGATTTTTATTTTAAAGGAAGGAGAAGCTGAGAGTAGCCATATGCGTACCCTGGACTTCAGGAAAGCTGATTTTAATAAACTTGGAACAATTGTAAGTAAGGTTCCATGGCAAGCAACCCTAACGATAAAAGGGGCCAGAGATGCATGGGAGTCTTTTAAAAATGGAAATTCTAAAGGCACAGTTACAAATAATTCCAACAAGGAAAAAAGGTGGAACACAGCAGAAAAAACCATCTCTAAAAGCTTAGAGATGACCTGAAAATAAAAAAGGAAACATACAGGAAGTGGAAGGAAGGACAGACCACAAAGAAAAAGTACAGACAGGTAGCATGGAATTGCAGGGATGGCGTCAGGAAGGCTAAAGCTGAGGTTAGTGAGGGATGCTAAAAGTAACAAAACTTTCTTTAGGTACATCCATAGTAAAAGGCAGAGAAAATAAATGGTGGTACAGCTGAGAATGGCAAAATGATGACAGATGACAAAGAAAAGGCAGAAATGGTCAATTCCTACTTTGGCTCAGTTTTCTCCCAAAAGAGGGTCTATGACCCTCCTGGCATACGTGAAGTTGAAGGGGCAGGACTGCAGCTTGAGATTGACAGACAAATTGTCAAGGAATACCTAATCACTTTGAACGAGTTCAAATCTCCAGGGTCCGATGAACTGCATCATAGAGCATTATCTAACTGGCTGAAGAACTCTCAGAAGCACTGTATATTGTATTTGCAAAATCGTGAAGGATGGGTGAAGTGACAAAGGGCTGATGTTGTCCCTATCTTCAAAAAGGGCAAAAAGGATGAACTTGGGAACTACAGACCAATCCCTGAGGAAATTCTGGAGCAGATTATAAAGCAGTCAGTCTGTAAGCATCTTGAAAACCAAGCAGTGATTAGTAGAAGCCAACATGGATTTGTCAAGAACAAATCCTGCCAGACTAATCTTAGCTCATTTTTTGATTGGATAGAGTGTGGGAATGTCATGGACATAATATATCTCAACTTCAGCAAAGATTTTGACAAAATGCCACATTAGTTTGATTAGCAAACTAGCTAAATTATCAGGTGGATCCACATTTGGCTATAGAATCATACTTAAAGAGTGCTTATCAATGGTTTCCTCTCAAACTGGGGGGAGGTAACACGCTGGGTACTGCAGGGCTTGGTCCTGGGCCCAGTGCTCTTTAACATTTTTATTAATGACTTGGATGAGGAGATGCAGGGAATGCTTATCAAATTTGCAGATGATACAAAATTGGGAGGGATAGCTAATACCGTGGAAGACAGAAACAATATTCAAAGGGATCCTGATAGGCTGGAGCATTGGGCGGAAAACAACAGAATGAAATTTAACAGGGATAAGTGCAAAGATCTACACCTAGGAAAAAGAAACCAAGTGCATAAGATGGGGGATATTTGTCTCAGCAATACTACATGCAAGAAAGATCTTGGGATTGTTGCTGATCACAAGCTGAATATGAGCCAACATGTGGCTGCAAAAAAGGCAAATGCTATATTAGGCTGCATTAACAGAAGTATAGTTTCCAAATCGCGTGAAGTATTGGTTCCCCTCTATGCAGGTGGTTAGGCCTCATTTTGAGTACTGCGTCCAGTTCTGGACACCACACTTTAAGAAGGAGGCAAACAAGTTCAGAGGGGGGCAACGAGGATGATCAGGGGACTGGAAACAAAGCCCTATCAGGAGAGACTGAAAAAACTAGATATATTTAGCCTTGAGAAGTGAAGACTGAGGCAAGATATGATAGCACTCTTCAAGTACTTGAAAGGTTTCCACACAGAGGAGGGCCAGGATCTCTTATCGATCAATCCAGAGTGAAGGACACAGAATAATGGGCTCAAGTTACAGGAATCGAGATTTCGGCTGAACATCAGGATAAATTTCCTAATTGTTAGAGCAGTATGACAATGCAACTAATTACCTAGAGAGGTGGTGGGCTTGCCAGCACTCGAGGCATTCAAGAGGCAGCTGGAAGCCACCTTTTGTGTATGCTTTAACTTGGATTCCTGCATTGATCAGGGTATTGGATGCTATGGCCTTATAGGCCCCTTCAAACTCTACGACTCCATGATTCTTTGGGGGGGAAAGCTAGAGGCATGGAATAGCAGGTATGGATTCAAAGTTGAGATGATCTGTCACTTCAGGGACCTAAGGAGATGTCTGGTGCAACTGCCAGGGGCATAAACCTCTACCGGACAACTAGGCAGAGACTTGGAAGACTGTGCGACTTGATAATGTAAACAGTGCAATCCTATACATGTCTACTCAGAAGTTATTCCCATTGAGTTTAATGAGGCTTACTTCTGAATAAGTGAGTATGAAATTGCAGCCTTAAACATCTATATTAAATTTTCTTTTAAAATTATTTATCTAGAAGGCTGTTAAATCATGTGTCATCATGGGACTCTTGTTGTTTCTTTTTGCTACAGAGTAGTACAGCTACCTTTTAGGATTCTGCCACAAATAGATTCCAAAAAAGTCTGCTTGGTCTTCCAAACCCCTATGACATGCAATAAAAAATAGCTCCAGTCACAATTGCAATCATAAAATAACTTAATGCCTAAGTATCACAGTGCTCACAAATGATAGTCAGACTCATTAATAAAAATTGAAAGCTTTGGGTAATGGTTATTCCTTGAAGATGAAATGTGTCTTAGCAACATAATCCCAAGCAGGTTTATTTAAAAGTAACTTTCACTCTTCAGTGCAGCTTACTCTCAAGTAAATGTGCACAGGATTGTAGCTTTATTTTATTTATTATTTCCTGTGTTTGCAAAGAGCTCAAGGTGTCATACATGGTCCTCCCCCTGCCTGTTTTATCCTCACAACAACCCTGTGAGGTAATTTAGGCTGAGAGAAGGCAACTAGCCCAAAGTAACTCAGTGAGCTTCATGGCAAGTGAGGATTTGAACCCAGGTCTCCCAGATCATAGCGCAACAGTCTTACCAGTGTGCTACACAGGCTTTGCCAGAAACTGCACACTGCAACACCTCTATAAATCACAATATAATATGAATTACTTCCAGTATACTTTTCTTTCTTGGTCTTTTTTGTCTTCTAAAACCTATTGAAATAAATATTAATGTAATTACTGTTAGTTGCATTAGTTCAGGAGAGAGAAATATAGCCAGAGCTCTTCCAATATTTGATAGCATAGATCAGTAGTGGCACAGGGGTGCAGAGTGGTAGTGGTGCTAGGGTGAGGTGGCCGCAAGGTTGGAGGAACTTTGGGGTGGTGGTGGCAGCAGCCTGGAGGTGTGTGCCCACCTGCTGCAGGATGGCAAAGTCAGCAACCCAGAACTCTTTCAGGCCCTTTGCCCCATCCGCACTCAGTGAGTGGCAGTGCTCAGGAGACCACTGCTGTTGGCATAGTCTTAGGGTAACCACAACAAAGATCTAGCTTCTTTCTGCATATGTTATTTGCTTTCCAGTACAATCTCTAAACATGTTACAAGTTAGCTCCATGAAGTACAGTGGGACTTACTCTCAGGTAAATGTGTTTAGGTTTTCGATCTTGGTGTAAGATTTATCAGCAGGTCCCAACTGGAAAATCTTAATAGGGGTTCCTGATCTCCTTAATGTTTGCTCTTAATTATTCACTAAGCTATGGGAGGTCAGACTTCAGGCTTGTGAGTCTGGATCTAACTTGTGTTTTACTAAAACCCCAAGAGCCTGCAAGGTGCAGGTGTAAGAGACATACATTTCGTATGAAAGAATGTGGTCTCTCTGAGAAATCTTTGAGCACAGGGGGTTCTTTTCAATATGAGAATGGAGATGAGCTCATAGTCTTTCCACACAAAGATCAATTCCTAGTTTCCACAAGGTCTCTTAATTTCAGTTGTTGAATTTCCAAAGGGTGTACATGTCATCTTGCTGGTAATGTTCAACAATTGGAAGTCAGAAATTCTTGTAAATCAACTACAAATTTCCCAGAAACCTACCAATAGATTCCAATCTACCTTCTCCCCACCTTTGCGCTAAGCTGTGTGTATGGGCATTGGCCTAGCTTACAGGGTTGGTGTAGAATGGTTTGAAGGCATGCTTGCAAGAATAAAACTACTATAACAGAGGTAAAAAACGTTGCCAAAGAGGGCATTCTCAAAGAAGCACTATCACTCCTTCTATTATGTACCCAGAAATTGAGAAGAAAATGATTATGGATATGCTCATCTCCATACAACTCTCCCCTTTTGGGTCAAGTATCATGCATTAAAACAAGACACACGTGATGGTCAAACACAAGATAATGGTTGCCTCCATTAGAGTCTGCTGCCTGAAGCAGCTGTGCCATATGACTTTATGGTAAAGCATGTCATTTTAACACAAACCTACACTGTAGAGTTGTTATAACACACTAGATCATGGTGGGTAGACTTCAGGTGTTTGGTATCTACTTTTTCTTTTATTTTCTATAAAAAAACACCAAGATCCACTAACCTGAGCCAGCCACGAAATATATACATTTAGAATTAAATAATTCTTAGACCAGGAATTTCTTCTGAGTACAAGAATTGAACTGAGCTCATGGTCCTTCCACAAAAAATCTACTGATTACCACCACCCCAGATTTCTTCGTGTCAGTGGTATAATTTGGGGGGAGGGGGTCATTTTCCCCAGGTAGCATGCCATCAGGAGGGTATTAGTGCCACCTAGTGTCCAAAGGCAGGAATGCACAGGAGTCAAGACTGCTGCTGCTCTATTCCTGCCTTTGATCTAGGTTGGATCCTTTGTCTTCGCTCTCTGTGAGTTTATTCTTGCATTGCTCTTGCATTGTTTTCTGAGTCTGTTCCTTCTCCTTCTATTCCTTTTAATTCCTTCTGTTTATCTGTATGTGTGTGTGTACATATAAATGTAAATAAAAAACCATTCTTCCTTTTGGCCGCCCCAGTCAGCGGTTTGGGGGTCTTCCCCCTCCTGGTGTTTTCCCCTCTTCTGGAGGCTGTGACTCCTCCTTTCCCTGGCTTTATTGTGGTTCCCCTCCCACGGCTTTCCCCCTCCACTGATCACAGCCAGCGCCCAATCGCAGACTTGGACAGGTGGTGCCAGCTGCTACTGTGGCTGGTTGCTAGCCCACCCCAGAAGCCTTTGGTCTGGAGCTCCCCACCCACCCACTGATTGTGGCCTGTGCCCAATCATGGTCCTGGTCCTGGGTTCACCAGCTGCTACTGCAACCAGTCGCTGGCCATCTCTGCAATCACTGTCCTTTGAGGCTCGTGGCTGTGACTGGTCTTTTCTTTGACCTTCATTTTGGCTTCTTGGCAGTCTCCCACTCCCAACCACCATTTTGCCCTGTTTTTTCCCTGCCATTGCAGCTTCTTCTTCCCTGACTGCCATTTTGTCCTATTTTTTCCCACCATTGTGAGTTCCTCACTTGTTGCAGTTTGTAGGTTCTGGTCTCTCATCAATTTTCTCAGTGTTCCTTCGCCCTTTTCAAAATAAATAAATAAATAAATAGTTGTTCTTTCCTTAACTGTCCTGTCCTTGGACCTGGCTTTTGTGCCCTTTTCCTTTCCACCTCTCCTCTGACAAGGCATAACAAGCAAACAAAACCCTTTGTTATATTTTTTGGTTCCTTGGCTGCATTACAACTGAAACCACTCCGTCCCCCTGTGGGTTGCAAATTTAGCTTTGACTGCAATTAGAGGTCAGACCTCTTCCCTCTACTGTGTATGGCTCATTTTGGCCTTACTAATCCACCGCACATCTTTACCTGTGTGCGTGTTGATTAATTGGGATTCTCTCTAATGCATTGTACTGCTCCCCTCTACTGTATGTGTATAACCATGGCTGGGTCATCTTGGCTGCTCCTCTGAACATGTCAACTGAACAGCAGCATTTCGATATGCAGCAGCAGCCACTTCAGCAGCCTCTCTGGCCTTGGCTGCATCCAAGTCACATAAGCACAAAGTCTCCAAGACTTCCAAGCATTCAAAATGCACTAAAAAGTTGGTTCTCTCAGCCAAACAGAAAGCTTCATAGAGGGCTCACACTGTCAGCACCCCATCTCTCGAGGTAACTCTTTGGAGGCTATGATGCAGGAGCAGCCTCACACACAACACCGGCTAGAAGCACTTTTTCAATCACCCATGTACTCCTCCAATGAGGAATCCGAGGGGTTCCCAGACCAGACTTCTGGGAAGGCCCCTGCGCCTCTTCCCCACCAGTCATCCTCTAAGGTCCAGCATACAGTCCACACCTCTACACATACTCAGCCCTCTACTAAGTTCCAACAGTTTCCTGATCTACAGTAATCTCTGGACCCCCTGTCACCTTATGCTCCCCTGCAGGGGCTTCTTCTGGACCAGGCATTCCTTTCTCAGTTCAGGAAGTCTCTGCTGGGGTCTTTTTCAACTGATCTCCAGAGAGCTTCTCCAGTGTCTGCACCCCACCTTCATGGACCTCCTCCCATCTGGGCAGCAAGGGTCATCTCCTAATCCCTTTGATGTTCCTTAGGGCAGGGCCCAATATCCCATGACACAGAGGTTGAACTACTGGATTCCTTCATCACCCCTGCAAAAGTTGATGCTGAGTGGAGTGGGGAGGAGGACCTTTCACATTGTCTTTTTCAGGCCTACAATTACCATGCGCTATTCCACAAGGCTCTTGCCACTTTGGGGCTGGACAGTCTAGAACCTGAGCCACCACTTACCCCTGTCAAGGGCACTAGGGTGTTAAAGGCCCCCAAGTCTACCATCCTTGCCTTTCCAGTTCCAGACCCACAGGACAGACTGGCTCATGAGGAATGGCGCTATCCTCTACAGACTCATTGTGTGACAGCCTTTGCAAATAAATTCTATTCCTTAGCTCCTGCTTTTATGGATTTCCTGAAAGTTCCTGCTATGGCCTGACCTGTTTCAAGTCTAGTTTCCAAATCCCTTTTCCCTAAAGAGGGGCATTCTCAATTCAAGGATGCCTCTGAGCACAGGCTGGATTTTGCACTCAGGAAGACCCATGATGCTGCCACATATTCAATCCAGGCCTCCTGTGCTGCCTCCTTGATTAGCAGGGCTTCCATGGTGTGGTTGGATGAACTTCTGGAGGATCCTCAGCCCAATCCAGTTCATTTACGACAGACTTTAGTTAAGCTATACAAGGCTGCTTCATTCATGGCAGATGCAACACTGCAGTTCATGGCCAGAGCTATGTCCACTGGGGTGGTGGCTCAGACACTGGCTACGCTATTGGGATGCTGACAACACAGAACAGATTAACCTTTCCACAGCTCCTTATTCTGGGTGTAAGCTCTTCAGGAGTGAAGCCCTCAAGGCTGTGCTGGTAGATCCTAAGGAGAAGAATAAGCTGTTGTTGGCCACTACTAAGAGAGAGGATTGTCAAGCTGCTTGCAGGTCTTCTTTGTACCCTACCAGCAGTCCTTTAGGGCCCTGCTGTCCAGCGGTAGCGGCCGGGATGTTCGCTTCACACAAGGCTATTGGAACAAACAGTGCTTCCCCACATGTTCTCAATACCACTTCTCTGCATGTTAGAGGTGCCCACCAGCTCCTAGTTGGGGAGGACGCCAACAACACCAGTACTGACACCATTCCAGTTGGGGGAGGACTTCTGCACTTTGTCAGCATGTGGAGACACATAACCATGGGCATCTGGGCGAAAGACTGTTTTATGGCTGTTCCATAGAATTTCTGGAATGTCTTCCCCACAGATTTCTTCCCTCACCTGTCCAAATTGCCAGAAAGGTACTCCGTGATGGCAAAAGCCATACGTCACCTGATCTCCATAAGGGCAATAGAGCCAGTGGATCCCAAAGACTGCTACTCAGGCATTTATTCCTTCTTGTTTGCTGTGGCCAAAAAAGACCACATGTGAAGGGTGATTTTAGACCTAAAATTTCTCAACACCTTTCTCAGACACTGGCATTTCAAGATGGAGTCCCTTGCGTGCACTGTGGAGGTCCTCCACAAAGGGGATTTCCTTGCCTCTATCGACCTAAAGGAGGCTTATCTCCATGCCCCTTCCTACCTGCCCATCAGCACTTTCTGAGGTTTGCTTACAGCCAGCACCATTTCCAGTACCAGGCTTTGCCATTCAGTCTTTTCTCAGCCACAAGAGTGTTCACGAAGCTGATGGTGACCCTGGTAGCACACCTCCGGCTTCAGGGTATACACATATATCCCCACCTGGACAACCTGTTGGTAAGGGCACCTACCACGGCACAGGCTCAGGAGCATGTGCATCATACCCTAGCAGCTTTGAGATGACATGGCTTCCTTGTCAATCTGGATGAGAGCCACCTGTATCCAGCACAACATATTCAGCATCTGAGGGCCATCTTGGACATAGTTTGTGCAATGGTATTTCTGTCTTCAGAGAGAATACCATCCAGACTGCTCGCCACCTTCAGTCTCAGAGAGTGATGGATGTCATGTTTTTTGCCAAGGCACTGGAGCTGTTCATCTCTGCCATCCATGTTGTTCCCTGGGGCCAGCGTCACACCTGACCTCGCCAGTGGGCACGCGATCAAGGACGCTACAAGCAAAGTTGACCCAAGTGTCACCTACTTTCCCTGAGGGCCGAGCACCTTAGCGGCAAACTAAACATTGCTGCGAACTGGCTCAGCAGGCAGCAGGTTCGGCCTTGGGAGTGGAAACTCCATCCCAACTTCATCACCTGTTCGGACCCTTTGCAGTAGACCTCTTTGTCTCATCTCAGAATGCACAGCTCCCACATTTCTTTGCAAGGTACCATCAAGCAGGACCAGAGGCAGTTGATGCCCTATCAATGCCGTGGCCAAAAGGGATCTTCTATGCCTTCACTCCAGTCCCTCTGCTGGGACAGAGCATCCAGAAACTTCATCAAGAACACGCTCAGGTGATTCTAATGGCACCCTTCTGGCCATGCAGACCATGGTTCTCAGAGCTGCTAACCCTCTTAGTTCAAGATCTGTGCATCTTCCTCTGCAATAAGATCTTCTCTCCCAGTGGCCGATATTCTATTTGGATCCTGAATGGTTGAGCCTGAAGGCCTGGATGTTGAGCAGCATCACTTGACAATTTCAGGGCTGCAACCATACTGGCTTCCTGACTTCCCTCCATCATTCACATTTACCAGGGCATGTGGTCGGCCTTCACCAATTGGTGCTCCAAGAGGCAGGTTCATCCATCTAGCTCTACAGTCCACCACCTGCTGGACTTCCTCCATGAGGGCCTTTCCATGGGGTTGCAGCCAAATACCCTATGTTAGACAGGCCTCGTCATCCATCTTGTCAGCGCGTCCTGATCAGGATCCTCTCAGGTCTTATCTTCTGGTCAAGCACTTTCTGAAGGGGGCATCTCTTCTCTCACCACCAGTAGAGAGGGCCCTCTCTTATTGAGGGGGTTGCCTATTCTCTTTGAAGGGATGCAATCTACATATCTAAGTTTATCTGTTTTAACTAGTTCAAAATTGTTTCTCTCACTGTGACTAAGGCTAATTTCTTAAGTTCCTGTTTAATTGGGAGTCAGGTGGAATTTTTCAGTTGTTTGTGCTGTTCCTTCTGACCAACTTTTCTTCCAAGTTGTTCTGAATTCATTACGGATCCTGAATGTGAGTCGTTCGGAATGGACTGGGATCTCACCGGAAGGAGACCACAAGTCTTGTCTCCTGTGCATTCCTGCCTTTGTACAATAGGTGGCGCTAATACCTTCCTGATAGCATGATACTTGGGAAAACTACCTTTCAGATGAGACCAACAGTCCATTGTTCAGCGATTGGGAGTCAAAAATTCTCATTGATCCTGTCCAAGTCACCCAGAGATCTATCAGAACATCTCAATCTGCTTTCTGCCCAAACTGCATCTAAAGTGCTATCTAAAAGCTAAATATTATGGCATAGATAATAAAAAGAGTTGATCTTGATGAGAATTTTTTGATCCTAACTGCAGACATTTCCACTGAAACACCATCAAAACCACAGCCAGAGCTTTCCTGATTGTTTCCCAAATACCAGGAAAGGCTTTGCAGGGGACACCATATGTTAAAGTGGGAGGAGCAGGCTGGAAAGCAACAACCAGTATGGTGTAATGGTTAAGGTGTTACACTATGACCTGGGAGACCAGGGTTTGAATCTCCACTCGGCCATGAAGCTCTCTTGGGCCAGTCACGATTTCTCAGCCTCACCTACTAATCACAGCCTCATCACAGGGTTATTATGAGGGTACAATGGGGGAGGGGAGAAACATGTATACTACCTTGAACGCCTTGCAAGAAAGGTGGGCTATAAACGTAATAAATAAATAAGCAAGCAAGCGACGTTCCCCACATGTGAAGTTCTGTATATTAAAATATATGATATGCCCAAGAAGGAATCAGATGGATCATGTTGGAAGAATAAATTCAGTCCAAATACTCTTGTAAATAGCTTGGGTTTTTTGTCACAGTCCCTTCCTCCTCAAAATCTTTTTATATACAAACATTGAAATCATTTAGGGCTGTAGTTATACAGATTTGTCCAAGAAGTCCCATTGAACTCTATAGGACTTATACCTGAGTAAATGTATCTAGGATTGAGCTATGAAAGCCTGCATCAGAGGCAAGAATATGTTCATTAAGAATGACAGACAGTGAGAATTATGTATCTAAAATAACTTAATGGTGATAATTAGAATAGTTAGTGGAGTTGCTGTTTTAGTTTCAAAAGTTGGCATTTTCATTTAAAAAAAACTACAGCACTGTGCAGGAAAAATGGTGAGCAAAATTACATTCCACTTTCTGCCACAACTTCCATTGAATGTAGCCCTTGGTATACAACTGATTTGGGAAGTAAAACAGATCCGGCATGCCTTGCTGCCAGTGAAAAGAAATGGCTTCAACTATGCATTTAATAAGTGTCATTGAAGCCATTTCCTTTTGGTGACAGGGGTAGACTAGATATTGTACACTTGTCAAATGTTATATAGGAATAACTGTATAAGTGTACAGCCCAGCTATTTATGTACCTAGGCAGACAGATTGTACACTCATTGAATGTAATTTGTGAACAGCCCTATTATTAATAATATTACACTTATTTGTCACTTACTACAGAGAAGTCTGTAAGTGACTTTCTGAAGATTAAGAACCAGAAAGGCACAACATAAAATCAAAACAATAAATAAGACAATTTCACTTACCCATAAAGAAACCCACTGAAAAGATGGAACAAGTATGGGTTCAACATTTCAGCAGCTCTCCCAAAATGAATATGTATTTACCTATTTATTAAGCATGTTTAAAAGTGCTCAGAGCAGCTTACACAACAAATACATTTAAAACCATTCAGAGGGGAGGAGCAAAAAGCAGAGCCATAAAAATAAAAAGAGATCATGGGACTTACTCCCAGGTAAGTGGGTATAGGAGTGCAAACATAATGCCAGAATAAAAGAATCCCAAGTACCATTAAAAATGAGAGAAAACAGGATGAACTTTGAGTGGCACCTAAAGGATAAGATGAAGGCAACAGGTGAACATGTCCAGGGAAAGAGTTCTATAATGTGGAAACATACATTTAGATCAGGGTCAGCTAACTTGTGGTCCTCCAAATACTATTGGACTCCAGCTCCCATCAGCACCACCCAACATGGCCAATGGTCAAGAAGTTGTAGTCTGTGGGGAATGTGCTGACAAAGCAGACCCCACCCCTGCGGGTCAACTTGGACAGGTGGGTGGCCCCACCCAAAGTTAGCCCAGTGGGGGGGAGATAAAGATCTGGCCCGCCAGGCAAAAAGGTCCTCCACTCACACGGCTTAATTTGTATGTGTCAACTGAAGCATTGTTTGGCAGACAGGCGTTGCAGCTGGTGGTTCTGATGCAGGGGGATAGGGATGGTGGTGGTGTTGCCACTGTGAATGGTGGAGTTGTTCTTTTAGCTGTGGTAGTTGTGGACTGAAGGCAGGATGCCCTCCCACTCTAGTCACCACTCGTCACCAGGACTAGAGTATTTGGAGAGGGCAGGTAGCCAGACTGCTCCCCATTACTAAGTACGAGAGTGTGGTCTCTTTGACTGCAGCTTCAAGTGTGAATTGCCAGGGAGAACAGCAAACACTTGTGGAACACTGGGTACCAATGTTAAAAATTATATTAAACAGAGCATACACAGATGCTAATTTTAAAAAAAAATTAAAAAATTAATGTAATGTCCTTAACTTTTCTGATACTTCCTGGCTTGTGGTTTTTATACCGATATCTTGTTCTCAGCTATACTGCACCCTCCCTCTTTCTATGTCACTATTGTAGGTGTTGCTATCCAGTGATGAGCCAACCCTGTTACCACCTGCAAACCCCATAAAAGAGGAGACTTGTGATGAAGAGTCATCTCCATTTACTTCGCAACAGTCCATAAATGAGGGCACCTGTCAAATCAGCAAAGAATCATTCACTGCAGCCCTGTGTATAAAAGAAGAGAGTGACAATTTTCAGTCCAATAAATGGGCCTCCCCATTCCTCCCAGTATTGCCTATAAAGGCAGAACCAGTGCAACCTGGTGAAGAACCAGACATGTGCCTTCCAGCACCACTTGCAAAGCAGAAGAGACAATCTGCAGTTCTCAAGTCACCATTCCAGAGCACGTTGGATACACGAGTTATCAAGAGGCAAGAGAGGCATGAAATGGGCAGATGCAGAAGAAAGCAGCAGTTAGCCCTGCCTTGCTCAGAAGAACCGGTCCTGCTCCTGCCATCTAGCAGTAGTTCAGATTCATTCACGCCAGGCAATGACCTTCCCTTTGCACAGGATGCTCATCCTTTGGGAAATACCTCTCAACTTAGTTGCTTGCAGGGGGAAGATAGTCCTTTTAAAACTGCAATAAAAGAGATGTTCTGCAAGCTGCCAATTTCTTCTATCCCTAGTAAAGCACCCATAACCACCCCACTATTCCTCGAAGCTACTGACTCCTGGAGACTGGCACCCTTTGTCAAGGAAAATAGCGATCTGGATTTCAGCCCTGTAAGGATCCCTCCAACACCATTACTTTCTCTGCAAGAGAACTTAGATCTGGGATTTAGCAGCACTCCCTTGAGACAATCCTCATGTGATTCTCCACAGCTACCTCTTTTAAATCCAGAAACCAATGATATGGTCTCAGGTCCCTTGACAAGCTCTCCTGTATCCAGCAAACACTCATCCCCAGAGTTTCAGACCTCTGTTCTTCCTGAAAACCGTTCATTCTTGGAAGGCCTAGTCCTGGACACCACGAATGACAGTTTGAGCAAAATCCTTCTAGATGTCAGTTTTTCTGGCCTTGAGGATGACAAGTTAGGTACTGATCTTAGTTGGTCACAATTAATTCCTGAACTGAAATGACCAAATTTGACTCACAGATTCTGGTTTTAGTACAAATGACCATGGGACACAGATGATTTTTTTTAACTGACTCCTAAACTGTAATCACATTAGGATGATCATATTGTATAGCTGGCCATGGAATTGTCCAGAAGCTGCTTGGTGTTCTAATGGCTATTGCTTTTGATCAGACAGAGGACCAATACACTGGACAATCAATGAAAGCTAGGTCAGTTCCTTATGAAATGCTGTAGTGAAAATTCCCATTTCCTTTTAATTGTCCTCCAGTTTGCTGTAGCATCTTATGTGCATATTTTGGTCTTTGTAAATATTTTTATATTTTAATGCCTTTTAAAGTATAAAGATGGTAACCAAATGTAGAGGACAATGAGGGACTTGTATGTTTAATAGTTGCAGAGGGAACTTCAGCAGGTTCTGTTTGTAATGAGAAGAGGTGGATCTGCCAGAGTTCTCTCCACTACACTACACAAATAAAGTACAGGAGCTTTGACAACCTATGTTGCCTTTAGTAGTAGAAATAACTTTATTATTTGAGGATTGCCACATTTTTGTAGGCCTTGCGTTTGTGCCTTTAACGGGAACCTGGCATGAAGAAATTTAGCAGCTGAAGTATTTCCCATCTCTATGACCATGTCAGGGAAAGCTTCAGATGCTTTTCATTCTTCATATCAGACTCCTGTTAAAAGCATAGGAGTAGAGCCAGAAAAAATAAAATGGGCAACCTTTTCCAGCCTTACCTTCACATGGCAGCAGTCTGAAACATCACCTCTACCAATAGGAAAAGGGAGGTTTAACTGCTATATAGAACACTTCAAAATAGGCTTAGGTGGGGTTTGCCTGTCTAGGAGCTGTTGCCTTTTAAGTCTCACTTTTAATGTGAATGACACTTCCCCTGAAACACCTGGCACTTAAATGGCCCACACAATAGCTGCCAGCTCAGATGTGCTAAAATCCTCCACGTGATCTTAGGAACATAGCAATATGGCAAAAGTAACTTCTGACCAAGCACAGCTGTGTTCTCAGGCACCCTTCCAGTAGCAATTCATGCAAGGAATGCTGGGGGGGGAATAAAGGCCACAGCATTACCAGGTAGCTATTGTGGTCAAACCAGGTCAGATGCTACTTTCTTCATTGGAATGTTCCATTGGAGCAGGGCTGGCTAACCTGGAGCCTCCCCGCTCTTGTTAGACCCAGCTTTCATCAGACCCAGCATGGCCGAAAGGGAGGGCTGTTGGAAGTTGTAGTCCAGCTACCTCTGGAGGGCCAAAGCATAATCCCTCTTTTTTTCAAGAATCCAAACCAGGCATTGCTTATATTCCCAACTTGAGCACTTCAGCAATTAGAGCAGTGGGCAGAGCTTCAAAAATCGAGCCTCTAATATTCCTTTGGTAAAGGGGAACACTCTAAGCAGTTTTTCCTTCACATTTTAAAATTTTACCATTCCCTTCCTATTATATGCTTCAAAAAGAGAAAGAAATTGTGAAGTGTGATTTGTCTAGAACAGGAGACTGGCCTTTAAAAAAAACCCCAACAATAACGACCACATAGAAGTACTTCAACCATAGGCTGTGTTTGTCTTTCTTCTAATAACCTATGCAATAAAGCCAGAGTAGAACTCGGAATAATGTGTTTCCTTAGAATATTTCACTTGTTTCCCTCTGTGCTGCTTATTGACATAAGCCTTTGTCAATTGTTCCCATTCCTCTGGTTTTAGAGGTAACTTTTGCTTCCAATGGATTGTTCTCATCCATTCCTATTAGGCCATTTTAGGATTATCGCACCACCCATTCAGAAGCAGAAACTATTAATCAAAGGCCTCATAAATGCTCGGCACCCTTTATGGTCAAGGTTACAGATTATTCATTTCCTCATGCTACGTCCTTAGCTGCAGCTTACAACAGGCCAGCATTCTTGACAAAGTAATCAAGCTAATAATTATTTTATTTCATTGATACATGACTGAAGTTAGGAGCACCTTTAAAATTGATAGACACATGGTGATTATTCTGTAGGTGGAGAATCTGTGGCTTTCCAAAGGTTGTTGGACTTCAGTTTCCATCAGCCCCAGCCCCAGGGATGCTGTGAGGTGTATGTAGTCCAGCAACATCTGAAGGACCACAGGACCTCTACAGCTCTTTCATATGCAGCATGAATTGTAAGCTCAACTAGGGATCTTTGAGTATGAATTTGCTTTGAATTCAAATACTGTAATATCTATGTGATGCCCTTCACATCTGGGAAACATTCCTGTACTAATTTATCTAATAACACACAGCTTACCCCCATATTCCCCTAAAAACCCCATATTCCACTAAAACTTTGGCACAGCTTCTGTTTAAACAGTAGGGACCTGGAAACAAGATTCTGCAGTAAAGCAGCAACTGTGACATTACAAGCCAAGTGCATCTCTCTGGGAGGAAGAACCAGTTCTCACCAGCCTACCTGAGGTCAATGTGTAGCCTCAGGAGTAACGGGGCTTGTAGCTGCTGTTCTGCCTTAAAATAAAAAAATGTTTTTACACTATGCTACATTGCATTATGCACCATGGTGATACTGGTGTGTTGTTGCTGCTTTTTTATAGTACATTTGAATTCTATTGTATTCTTTTTTACTGCACCCTGTCTTTTATGCAGAAGGATGGCTCATAAATTCTCTAAATACTCACTTGCAGTAAAGGAGTTAATATATTTTGTGGTTCATCTCTTCTCACTCCACATTATAATTTATGGACTTTAGAATCAGTGAATGTGGGGAAATACACATCCAAAGTACTGAAGATTAATTTTTATTATGTTTTTTTAATGGCCTCAGCATAGCGAAAGTACAATTCAATACCTACTTTACATTGATGCCACAGTGAAGATAAGGAGCTATGCTTTTTTTATTCATATCTTCAGGAGGTGGGGGGGAGAGGATTATTGAAGAGAAAAGTACATGTGTAAAGTAGAGTAAAGTGAGACCCTAACATTTAACACTGGTCATTATAAACAAAAAAGGACAGTTGCACAAAATAAATGGTTCTGAATGTGTTCCAAGGAAACCCAAAATCAAGGGAAATGTTTAATGCTTGACAGGACAACTTTTCACCAAAGTTCACGTACACACAATTAGATCAATCATAGTCCTAGAGAGACTGAGGAACAAAAAAGACAGCCACAGAAGAGATATGATAATCCTGCTTCAATTACTGATGCTCTTGTTACATCTAGATGAAACTATTGTAATGTCCTCTTTGTGGGCTGCCTTTAAAAATGATTCAGAATGGGTGGAGAACCTCTTGCCCATGAGTGAAACTTAGCCCACCAGGTCTTCCCATTTGGTCCATGAGGCCATTTTTGAGGAAGCCACGTCCATCTGTCCTACACCTGATGTCATACATATATGACATTTTAAACTGATGTCATACATGACATAAGAGGGGGCTTCTAAGGAACAACTGGAAGCTTAAAATGGGCTTCTGATTGTTCCTTTCTTGGAGCAAGGAGTATGCCTTGCTCAGGAGGGGGAAGCAGTTTCCATTGAATGGAAACCACGTCTCCCTCCCAGCTCTGCTCTTTGAAGCCACCCCATGCTTCCCCTTTCCGTCTCTGACATTGGGAATGGAAGGAAGCACAGGAAGACTCAAAGGGCAAGGGTTTTTCATAGGTGGGTGAAACAACCCACCTGTCAATCATGTGATGCCATAATGATGTGTGATTGAGAGCTGAGTTGGCCCACCCCTGTGGTTCAGAAGGTGCAGCTGACACTTAATGAAGCAGCCCAGATGCTTGGGGCCAACCATTTGAAGCATATTAGACCAATTTCATATTAGCTGCTCTGGTTAACAATTTGCTTTCAGGTGCAATTCAAGGTATTGGTATTGCCCTGTAAAACCCTACATGGTTTGGGACCTGCATACATGTAAACCTGCCCAGACCTTAAGGTCAGCTACAGAAGCCCTACTCACAGGCTTTGCATTAAGGTCAGTTAGATTTGTAGGCACAAGAAATCAGGCCTTCTCAGTAGTGGCCCTATAGTTTATTATTATTATTATTAGAGTTATATCCCACTCTTCCCAGTAGGAGCCCAGGACAGCCGTACGAATCACCTTCCACATATCAAAAAGCAATTTTCATTAAAAAAAACCCCTAAAATAACAAAGGTCCCAAAAATGACAAAGGTTTAAAAACAATACACAGTAAGCTGGAAAAACTTATTGAAACAAAAATGTCTTGTTTCCGGAAAGTACAAATAGTGGGCACCTGTCATATCTCAACAGTGATGCTGTTTCACAACGGGGGCAGCCCCACTGAAAGCCCCCTCCAAGTTATTGTGGAGTAGGCTTCTCATATTTTAGAAACTTATTGAACTCCCTCTCAAAGGAGGTATGTTTGGCACCCTCCTTAATTGTTTTTAAGCAGTTTTTTAAGACCTTTGTATTTTAGTCTGCTTTTTTTTTTAAAGAATGATGGAGTTTTTAAACTCATTGCTGTGTTTCAAATTGTAACATGGCTTCTGTTAGTTTGATTACAAAATGTTTATGCTAGACTTTAACTGTAAGCCATTCTGAGCACTTTTGTCTTTAAAGGTGATGTGTAAATTCCTAAATAAATACAATATAAACAGTTTTTAGGAAAATTTTATCAAAGAAAATGTTTCATGGTGCTTGTTAAGGTTCTTGGGACAACTTTTCACTACAACTCACCTAAGCAGGGTCTGCTTAAGGTAAGCTTAACTTCAACATTGGGTATGTACTGTTGAAGAGCCACCCTTTTGTTCATCTGCTTTTATGGGGCAACTGCATGATGGTATATATAAGCAAAACATCCTCCCATATTTTCACTGTTCAGCTTCTAGTTTTGTTTTGTTTAACACAGCTCAGAAAATCTGTCTTTAATAAAAGGAAAAGCTGCACAATTTCCCACTGAACTACCCATTCAGTCGGCTGTTGGGCTGATTACTCATCATTTCCATCTCTATGGTCTCTCTTTCCTCTCTAGGAATCAACTTTCCTTCACTGTCTATTTCTTACCCCCACTGCAACAAGAGGAGCCATTTTGGGGAGTGCATAGAGGGGAAGGGAGTATTTAATTCTTTCCCCTCATATCATGGTCCCAATGAAAATTGTCATCATCCCCCCCTCCCAATATTTGAGCCATAGGGAAGGGGGACTGCCCACCTGGCTGCAAAATGTCATTTAGATTCCAGACATCTGGAAGCAGAGTTGCTATTCCACATGAACTTCATGCAAAAGAACAGCAACAATTGGATGCTCCTAAATCATGCATGTCTGGAAGCACTTGTAGTGAAAAGTTACCTCAAGCAGTTTACCAAGAAGCATGAAACATTCCTCTTGACAAAGTTTCCTCGAAATACATCAGGGGTGATATTTCTGGTGGAGCTGTCACACACACACACACATATATAAAGACCCCAAATACTATGCCAGTATAGCTGTAATATTGTGCAAGCCTTAATATGTCTTCATATTTTTACAACAAACTGAATTCATTGTCAAATAACCTGATTGTTTTAACCAAGATGTAATTGGAATTTATCTGAACCAAATTTGTCTATGACATTAATATTGTATTGTCTTTCTTATTTCTTTTGTCTATGAACTACACAAGAAGAATTAGTTCTACCTTTTTGACTGAACTAAGAAACTACTATACATTTTTCCTCCCCTCTGAGTTCTAGTGTTAGAGGAAAAGAAAATGAGGAATCAACTATTACAGAGAACATGGAGGTATCCCAGCATTTTCCTGCATCTTCCATTCTGTGTGGAGAAGTAAACCTCTTCCACACAACAGCTAGTCTTCTGGCTGCCAATATAAACTAGGTGTGAGAGTTTTTAGTCAGAAAGATACTAACAACCCGATTGTATGCTAGAGATGCCAGAGAAATTCATTATCTTCAAACTCAGTTTAAAATCAATCCGTGTTTTGCTGCTATGACACCCAAACCAATCTATCATTAATTATGTGAGCCGCTTGCATTTGTGGGATTTTTTTTAAAAAAGCACTTAAAATTATGTTAATATTTTCTAAAAATTCAGTCCTACTTTTCATAGGCTACTTTTTGTAAGCTACTTTTTGTAAACTTTTTTGCATTGCATCTGATCTGTAGTGCTGAAATGTGCATACCTTTCCGTTGAACTTCTCAGTGAAGGGTGCTGATGGTAACCATTAGCTTAACAATGTTATCTACAAACCTACAAACTGGGACAGACAGAGGAGGAGGCAGAGGGATGGAAGCAAAAAGTTATTACCAAAAGAGCTCATTACTATTTAGATGGATCAAACATTATAAAGTTTGGGTTGGGATGTTCAGGTGGCTATAATATGTAAGGTGAAGAGAAGAACACAGCACTTCTGCTTGAAGTTTATTTACATACATACACACATGTTCCCCTGGCCCCTGCTCAGGGTCTCAGTCTCACACACACAGAGAGAGAGACAAACTGTAGCGGTGGGGGGCAAACAAAGAAGTGAAGATTGTGGAGACAACATTCTAAATCTGACAGTTTACAGAACATGCATTCTAAAAAAAGGATCCAGAAGCTGCATGCAAAAGCCTAATTTAATTGCAAAAACCTGAAGATCAGTAAAGTAGAATCAGAATCATAGAGTTGGCCTATAAGGCCATTGAGTCCAACCCCTGCTCAATGCAGGAATCCAAAGTAGTTTATTTATTTATTGAATTTCTTAGTCACCCATCTGGCGAGCTATGCAGCCACTCTGGGCGCCGTACAAAATAGGCATACAAATATAATAAACATTAAAATCTGAAAACAATGACGATAAAATCTAGCCCACCCCAAAAGCCTGCCTGAAGAGCCAGGTCTTCAAGGCCCGGCGGAAGCTCATCATAGAAGGGGCATGGCGGAAATCATTTGGGAGGGAGTTCCACAGGGTGGGGGCCACAATTGAAAAAGCCCTCTCTCTAGTCCTCACCAGTCTGGCTGTTTTGACTGATGGGATGGAGAGAAGGTCTTTTGAGGCTGATCTTGTTGGGCGGCATAACTGATGATGCTGATAATAGTGTGTTGTTATTGTTGTTATTATTATTTTATTTATATCCCACCTTTTGGCCAAAGGCCCTCAAGGCGGCTTACAAAAAACACAAATATAAAATACAATATAAAAATGCATCAATAAAACAATACAAAATACAATCTGCAAAAGTTAAATAACAATACAGATAGTTGCTCTCAATGGTGGCTTTATCCATGGTACAAGTAACTGCATTTTCTGTGTTAAATTCCAGTCTCCTCAAAGCCAGCTGAATTGCATTTGCAACCAGGTCTATAGTTTCATATGTTTGTTGTCGGGAGGGGAATGTCCTGAGTGTAAACAAAGAAAATATTACAGTATCAATTACATAAGAGGCATGTGTGCCCTCCGCAAGGCAAAATGACAACAATTACAAAATCTTCACAAGCCACAACAAACTGGAATGAAAAAGCCATAAAATTATGGAATGCAAATAGCTATGGATGTGGATTAACTGAGGATTAAATTAATAGTGAATAAAAAGGAAAAAATGGGAATGGACTACCTTCAAGTCGAACCTGACTTATGGTGGCCCTATGAATAGGGTTTTCACGGTAAGCAGTATTCAGAGGTGGTTTTACCATTGCCTTCCTCTGAGGCTTAGAGGCAGTGACTGGCCCAAGATCACCCAGTGAGTTTCATGGTTGTGTGGGGATTCGAACCCTGGTCTCCCAAGTCATAGTCCAACACACTAACCACTATGCCACACCGGTATACAGGAACACATATGTCAGGAACAGGTCAGGAACACAATAGCAAATCAGTTTCCTGTCCTGTGCATGTTTACCTAGGACTTCTTTTCTTACCACCAACTATATATTGCAAAGTTAGTAACTTTCATTTTGAAAGAGGTGGTATGTGTGAAAACCTAGTAGGTAAGAGCCCTAATGGCTGTATGTGCAGTGTGATCCTAAACAAGAACATAAGAGCCTTCTGGATCAGACCAGTAGCCCATCTAGTCTACCATCCTGTTCTCACAGTGGCCAACCCAACCAGATAACCTTAGGAAGCCTGCTAGCAGGACCTGAGTGCAAGAACACTCTCCCCTCCTGTAATTTCCAGCAACTGGTATTTAGGAGCATACTGCCTTGTCCGCCATGATTTTGCGTAATCTTCATTTAAAGCCATCCAAGATGGTGGCCATCACTGCTTCTTGTGGAAGCAAATTCCATAGTTTAACTATGCACTGTATGAAGAAGTACTTTCATTTGTCTGTCCTGAATCTTCCCACATTTTGCTTCATTGGATGTCCATGAGTTCTAGTATAATGACGGGGGGGGGATTTTCTCTATCCGCTTTTCCCATGCCATGCATAATTTTATACACTTCTATCATGTCACCTCTTACTTGCCTTTTCTCAAAACAGCTAATAAGCCTCATGCTGCACCTTTTCCTCATAGAAGAGGAGTTCTATCCCTTGATCATTTTGGTTGCCTTTTTCTGACCATCTGGAACAGGTTCACAGGAGGGCAACAAAGATGATCAGGGGACAGGAAACAAAGCCCTATGAGGAGAGACTGAAAGAAGTGGGCATGTTTAGCCTGGAGAAGAGAAGACTGATATGATAGCACTCTTCAAGTACATGAAGGGTTGTCACATAGAGGAGGGCCGGGATCTCTTCTCGATTGTCCCAGAGTGCAGGATACGGAATAATGGGCTCAAGTTGCAGGAAGCCAGATTTCGACTGGACATCAGGAAAAACTTACTAACTGTTAGAGCCATACGCCAATGGAACCAATTACCTAGAGAGGTAGTGGGCTCTCCGACACTGGAGGCATTCAAGAGGCAGCTGCTTTGATTTGGATTCCTGCATTGAGCAGGGGGTTGGACTTGATGGTCTTATGGGCCCCTTCCAACTCTACTATTCTATGATTCTATGACTTTTTCCAACTCTACAATATCCTTTGTGAGGTGATGCAACTAGAACTGCACACGTGTTCCAAATGTGGCCACATCATAGATTTATATAATGGCATCATGACATTGGTAGTTTTATTTTCAATACACTTCCTAATTGGTGTCCCTAGCATGGAATTTGCCTTTTTCACAACACAAACTGGGTTGATATTTTCATCAAGCTATCCACTATGACCCCAAGGTCTCGTTCCTGGTCAGTCACCACCAGTTCAGACCCCATGAGCATATATGTGAAATTAATAATTTTTTTTTTGCTCCAATATGCACAACTTTACATTAGTATACATTGTATTCATTTGCCATTTTACCTCACATTCACTCAGTGTGCAGAGATCCTTTTGGAGCTCTACGCAATCCTTTTTTGTTTTAACAGCCCTGAACAATTTAGTATCAGCAGCAAACTTGGCCACCTCACTCTTCACCCCTAAATCTAGTTTATGAAGAAGTTAAAAAGCAGAGGCCCCAATATTAAGTTTTGTGGGACTCTGCTTTCAACATCCCTCTATTGGAAGAAATGTCCATTTATTCCTACCCTCTGCTTTCTGTTTGCGAGCCAGTTCCTGATCCAGAAGAGGACCTCTCCTCTTATTGTACGACTGCTAAGCTTACTAAGAAGTCTTTGGCCAGATATCTTGTTGAAAGCTTTTTGAAAGTCCACTATCAACTGGTTAACCTCTGTCTATATGTTTGTTGACACTCTCAAAGAACTCCCAGGACTTACCCTTCCAGAAGCTATGCTGGTTCAGCTTCAGCAAAGGTTGTTCTTCTATATGTTTGTTGTTTTTATCTTTAACCATACTTTCCACCAGTTTTCCCAGGACAGATGCTAAGCTAACTAGTGTGGAATTTCTGGGATCCGCCCTGGATCCCTTTTTAAAAATTGGTGTTACGTTGGCCACTTTCCAGTCCTCAGGTATGGAGATGGATCTGAGGGACAAGTTACATATTTTTATTAGAAAATCAGCCATTTCACATTTCTTGGATGGATGCCATCTGGACCCGGAAATTTGTCCATTTGTGTCTATTAAGGCCAGAACTTCATCTCTTGTCATTAATGTTTACCTCAATACCTGCAAAAGTTAGTTCAGCCACAGGGATCTGCCCTATATTCTCTGCTGCGAAGACAGGAAAAGTAAATTGTGCTGACCGATGGGACTTAATGTCAAGTAGAACTGCCATCCAGAACACACTCACTTGGAAGTAGATTAGTAGAACTTACTTCCAAATAAAGTTGGTTAGATTTGGACTGCAAATATGTTTAGAATTGTAGCAATGTAATGCTCAGAAGTAAGTCCCACTATATTTAATGGGGATTACATGCAAGTAAATGTGCAAAAGATTCCAGCATTAGACCTTAAACTTCACTTATTATATAGTTATATAGATGAAGGTATTCTTCACCTCCTTCAATAAGTTAACCATACTGAACATTTTCATCGATGGAATGAGGGAAAAAGTGCCTTTCATTGAACTGCACCATAAACTATGTATGACTCTTGTGAGTTCTGTTAGAAAATGGAAATGATTACAATGGGAGGCAAATTGGAAGCCAACAAGTATTTTTTAAATGTTCCCCTATCTCTATATATGTCCCTATGATAACTTCCAGGAAGCCACTTCCCACCTTCAAACTTTGGCTGAAGTCATAGTTTCTCATATATGACATCACAAATCGTTGCTGTGGAAATTTATCACTTATGTGTGAGAAAGGAAGCCAGCTCTGAAACGTCAGAGCACATAATGGAATAGAATAGAGGCTACAGACAGAAGAAAAAGCAGCAGTTAAGCCTACAGAATAAAGGCAAGCAATTCCCTCAGTGTTTTCTCCATGGGCAAATGTCATTTTTCCTTTTCAGTGACACAGCTGAGTTTCCTCCAAATATTCATTAAGGAATATTGCCTGAGCAGCTTTGAAATATCCACTCACATCCCACATAGATTTACAATGGTGTAACAGTAATTCCATCTCTTCAGAGAGTCCTGGGAACTAGGTCTGTGAAAGTAAAGAATCTCAGAGTGAACATTTTCAACACCGTCACTAACCCACAATTGGGGAGAAACCATGACAGTTAAACTGTTAAAACGGATAGAGATGGGGTTCACTGCCTAGCTCCAATCTGCTTGAATTGGACTATCCAATTCTGATCGTCCGCCGTTCCATACTGATCTGCCCTTTTTTCGTTCTAGGTTTCTTTGGCACTTGCTGATTCGATCCACTGTTTTGGTTGCGAAACAATTTGTGTCATTTTTAACATAAATGCCTATGTAAATGATCATGGTGTTCCACATGGTTTATTTTTTCCTATTTATCACACCTACACACTGTTACAAATACATCAACTTAGATGAAATTATGAAGATAATTATGTAAAATCAGGAAAAAAATCCATGCCAATTATAGCCACAGCCCACTACAAGAAATCAGTGTTGGTCCAAAATGATAACAGATTGTTGAATTCAGTCAGAACCCAGGACTAAGTCCGATTTAGTGGATATTCTCCCTCACCCCTAATATCTGGTATAAGGAAACAAGATTTGCAGTGCTGATATGTCCAGATATTTGAATCAGAAATCAAAATCTCTAGGATGGGATTAGATTCAGCATGCTAAGGCCTAGTCTATATGTTGCATTGGGAGATCCATTACTGGATCTGCTGACTTAAGAAACAAAACACAAAAACTTAAAACCAGCTTGAGGGAAATGGAATTGGCATGGGGCAGTGACGCTTTAAGAGTAGAATTGTACCTTTCCCCAATAAAAATCACCACCATTTATTTATTAGCTCCAAGAGGAGGAGGAAACAGGTACTTCAGCAATTCAACCTAGAAGTTCAAATCAAAGCAGTAATTAGGGATGCAAATTATTCATGTTATTTTTTAATATATATAGCAGCATCAGTGTAAGCTATGATCATAGAATCATAGAATAGTAGAGTTGGAAGGGGCCTATAAGGCCATCAAGTCCAACCCCCTGCGCAATGCAGGAATCCAAATCAAAGCATTCCCAAAAGATGGCTGTCCAGCTGCCTCTTGAATGCCTCCAGTGTTGAAGAGCCAACTACCTCTCTAGGTAATTGGCTCCATTGTCGTATGGCTCTCAGTTAGTAAGTTTTTCCTGATGTCCAGTTGAAATCTGGCTTCCTGCAACTTGAGCCCATTATTCCGTGTCCTGCATTCTGGGATGATCAAGAAGAGATCCCGGCCCTCCTCTGTGTGACAACCTTTCATGTATTTGAAGAGTGCTATCATATCTCCCCCTCAGTCTTCTCTTCTCCAGGCTAAACATGCCCACTTCTTTCAGTCTCTCTTCATAGGGCTTGGCTTCCAGTCCCCTGGTCATCTTTGTTGCCCTCCTCTGAACCCGTTCCAGTTTGTTTGCATCCTTCTTGAAGTGCAGAGATCAGAACTGGATGCAGTATTCAAGATGAGGCCTAACCAGTGCTGAAGAGAGGGGAACTAATACTTCACATGATCTGGAAACTATACTTCTGTTAATGCAGCCTAATATAGCATTTGCCTTTTTTGCAGCCACATCACACCATTGGCTCATATTAACAGGGCTCCACACATTTTGACTTGCCTTGTCAGCCAACCAAAGGAATATCATTTGACCTGGAGCTTTTCCCGGACTAAAGAAAACAGATTAATTATTTACTTGTAGTAACTGAGGCCCATTCAGAAGTAGGAGGAGGCACTTAAGAGGTGTAAATTGCAGGAAAAAATTAGAATAATTAAATATTGCCTTAAAATAATTCTCCTGAACATTAGCTAGTATATGGCAGCAAATGACATAGCAGAGGTCTCAAAATATATATGGAGTAGATTTCTTAAGGAACTGAGCCAAGTCAGAGACTACAATAGGAGTTACAATATAATTAAATAGTAAAAAAGTAAACATGTAGCATATTAAGTATTGACGTATGCATTTTCCTGTTGAGAAATATACAAAAAGATTGCTTGAATCTGAATTCTCCCTCTCTCATGCATGCAAGCATACATACCTACAGGCATACACACACATAAAGTAATAAAGTTAATAGAAAATTCCCAGTGTTAAAATTGGAATATTTTATTGGCACTCAGCATTCCCCTCACCCCCTCTCCACCTTCTCCCTCTAGCTACCTTCCTTTTTCCCTAATTCTGTTCCCTAACTCTAATCCCCTAACTCTCCTTTTAATGATTCCCCTATTTTATGTGCGTGACATCGTGTTGTAAGTGTGAAATGTTATTTTATGTGGATTTTCTGTCTTTCTCTGTCCCCCGCTCCTTATTTTTTAATTCAGACCAAGTGATTTTCGGATGTTTTCAGAGGGTGCACAGAATGCCTCTGCTGCACTATTCTGAGAAACTCTGAGAGAATGGCTACAGAAAGAGGTCAGAGGGGGAAGACACACCCATGCCAAGCCTAGAATGTCCTTATCAGAAACAAACAGCCGTGAAGGCAAAGAAGGGAAACCATTGTAGAGAAGGTTAGAAATCCTTAGAAAAAGGTAAGCTGCAGCCATCTATAATATTAGAGGCACATATTGTATCATGATTGCAAATGATTTATGAGGCCTTGCTAGAGAGGGATACGATTTACATATTAGGTAGAGCCAAGGCTGTCATCATCCAGGGTCTTGGGGGTGTGTGTCTTAGACCCTTTACTTTTGGGGGAGCAGGATCCCAGCAAGGTCCCTATGTCTCCAGCATCCTATGAGCCAATCAGCATGAAATGGCAGTGTGTTAGTTGCTGAGAGGAGGCTTCTAACCTGCTTTTTCATCACATCCTGCTGATTGGTAACACTCTCCCCTTTCATACTTATTGGCTACTAGGGACATCTTTTGTAGAAAGAGAATGCATTAACAAGGACCCAGCAGCAAAAGGGGGGGAGGGGTGTGGCTGTGACTGTGATGATCATGAAGGGACCCTGCACTTCTGAATTTGCCACTACACTACTGGGTGGAGCATCATGTTATGTTTAATTGTTCGCATGTTTAGACTAAGGCTGCATATACACACCGGTTTGTAGCATAAAAATAGTTTTTCTCAATACATGTTTGTCCTCAACATACTGCTTTCAGTCGAGATTGATTGTAGATCCTGCCTTCCAGTCAGGTGGGTGTGGTTACTTGATATGTGTTTGAAAACTCTCCCCTTCATTAGATTATGCGTTTGAAAACCCTTCCCTTCAGATCTTGGTATATGCCCACCCACAAACAGCTTTAGGAAGGTATGGATACACACACACACCCATTCCTGGGACCACCTCCATCCATTTTCAAAATGATACACTGCGGAATCAATCTGCTATGAGGTTTTATTTTCAGAATGAAACCAGTTTGTCATGAAGAGCTTTTCAGGGGCAAAAAATGCAATAGGTCTAGATTGTGTGTGGATTAGGTAGAAAAAAACAAATACTCCATCGACATTGATTCTAGAATAAAATGTTGTGTGTACGCAGCCTGTGTTAAGGGTAAACTGGTGCTTAGTGTATTTGTGCTTTCTCCAGTCACCTTTAGAAAGGTCTGGGTGCTGAGTCACTGTGAACAATGGTGATCATTTATTTATTTTAAAATGTTTATACATCACTTTTCATACAAAATGTTTCTCATAGTGGTTTACAAAAAAGTACACACAAACCAATACACCATGATACAATTTTTAAAAAGATAAAAACAGACATTATATTTTAAACAGTACACATTTTTACTATAACCAGCATGAACTGTCATGACCATACCAACAACCAAGACATAGTCACAAACTAAAATGGAAATGGACTGCCTTCAAGTCGATCCTGACTTATGGCGACACTTAATAGGGTGTTCATGGTAAGCGGTATTCAGAGGGGGTTTGCCATTGTCTCCCTCTGAGGCTAGTCCTCCCCAGCTGGCTAGGGCCTGCTCAGCTTGCCACCGCTGCACAAGCCAGCCCCTTTCTTGTCCGCAACTGCCAGCTGGGGGGGCAACTGGGCTCCTTGGGACTATGCAGCTTGCCCAGGGCTGCACAGGTGGCAGGGCACGTAACCCCTGAGCCACTCCCTGCGGGGGTGATATCTAGCTGGCCCTTTACACCCAGGAGACACAAGAAGGGATTTGAACTCAGACTCTAGACTCCCAGCAAGGCTCTCCTCCCCACTATGACTAACCATTAAAAAAACACTAAAAAGATCGGTCTCTAAAGATGCCGACAGATGGATCCTGCCTAAATGAATGCAGAATTGAATTCCCTATGAGGGCACTGCCAAGAAGGCCCTGTTCTGTAATCTCACTTTACTCTCAGTGAGTGACATAGCTGAGTGGGAGATGTCTTCATTTTTGGAATGGATCTCTGGAGAGCTGAAGGCTCAAGCTGGAATTGCTAGGCGTTATGGCTTAATTGGCTTAATATTGCTTGTTAGTGTTCTCGCTCTCACCCACACACCCCAAAAAACCTTGTGACATAACATAAGGAGCTATACTTTATGCTGGAGACTGTTAATTGCATATTAACAATGCCCCATGGAAAGTAAGCAAAGCAGCAACGTTTAAATACAGCAACTTTGGACTTTGAAAAACTTTGTTGTCAGTCTCCTGATCTACTCTGATGGGACAATCCTTTGTTTTGTTTGTCATCCTCATTATAAGAGTTGTCATGAAGAAGGAGGGTCTTGGGGAAGGAAGGTGCCACTCTGAGGAAGAGGAAAGCAACCCTTAGAAGAGACTCATTCCTTGAGAGACAAGCAGTTATCTTCACATGCCAAGGATACTTTTCGGGGAGGGGGGGAGGGATCCTGGTAGCTAGTGTTTCGATCATTGGAACTGCATGCCTGGCACAAAGACTGTAGATGCTGCCTGTTATCTGGATAGCCTAGCAGTGAGTGATGAGAGGGAGTCAGTGGTTATGGTGCACATTGGGGAAAGATAGCCATGAGGTCTTGGTAGTAAAATGTAGGTTGCTAGGTGGGAAATTGAAAACCATGCCACTGGTTCCATGCTCAGACCCTGCTAGACAGGGGCAGCTTTCTAGTCTCAATGCATGGATGAAACTGTGGTATTGGTGGAAAGTTGTTGATTTGTCAGGCTTGTTGTTGTTATGTGCCTTCAAGTGGATTACGACGTATGACGACCCTATGAATCAGCGACCTCCAAGAGCATCTGTCATGGACCACCCTGTTCAGATCTTGTCAGTTCAGGTCTGTGGCTTCCTTTATGGAATCAATCCATCTCTTGTTTGGCCTTCCTCTTTTTCTACTCCCTTCTGTTTTTCCCAGCATTATTATCTTTTCTAGTAAATCATGTCTTCTCGTGATGTGTCCAAAGTATGATAATCTCAGTTTCATCATTTTAGCTTCTAGTGACAGCTCTGGTTTAATTTGTTCTAACAACCAATTACTTGTCTTTTTCGCAGTCCATGAGTTGATTTTTCTCTTATTTGCCTTTTTCACTGTCCAATTTTCACATCCATACATAGAGATCGGGAATACCATGGTCTGAATGATCCTGACTTTGGTGTTCAGTGATACATCTTTGCATTTGAGGACCTTTTCTAGTTCTCTCACAGCTGCCCTACCCAGCCCAGCCTTCTTCTGATTTCTTGACTATTGTCTCCATTTTGGTTAATGACTGTGCCAAGGTATTGATAATCCTTGACAAGTTCAATGTCCTCACTGTCAACTGTAAAGTTGCATAAATCTTCTGTTGTCATTACTTTAGTCTTCTTGATGTTCAGCTGTAGTCCTGTTTTTGTGCTTTCCTCTTTAACTTTCATCAGCATTCTTTTCAAATCATTACTGGTTTCGGCTAAGAGTATGGTATCATCTGCATATCTTAAATTATTGATGTTTCTCCCTCCAATTTTCACACCTCCTTCATCTTGGTCCAATCCTGCTTTCCGTATGATATGTTCTGCGTATAGATTAAACAAATAGGGTGATAAAATACAACCCTGTCTCACACCCTTTCTGATGGGGAACCAATCGGTTTCTCCATATTCTGTCCTTACAGTAGACTCTTGTCCAGAGTATAGGTTGCGCATCAGGACAATCAGATGCTGTCGCATCCCCATTTCTTTTAACGCATTCCATAGTTTTTCATGATCTACACAGTCAAAGGCTGTGGGTGATTTTCTTCTGAAATTCCTTGCTCTGTTCCATTATCCAACGTATCCAGCCGCTGTTGGAAGTTACAAGACCAGAGAGTGGGTCCTTTCGAGGTGGAAGCACAGATTAACCCAGTGGCATATAGACTCAACTTACCCCCCCACCTTCAAGATGCATCCAGAGTTCCACTGGGCGCTGCTGACGCTGGACTCTCCCTCGACCCTCACCGGCAGCAGACCGAGCCGGCCCCTCCTCTCCTGGTAGATGGAGAGGAGGAGTATGAGGTGGAACAGATACGGGACTCACGGAAGCGCCGGGGGCGCCTCCAATACCTAATTCATTGGAAGGGCTATGATCAAACTGAGCGCTCATGGGAGTCGGAGGAGGACGTGCATGCACCAGAGCTGGTGAGAGACTTCCATGAGGCTTATCCTGAGAAACCCAGACTGCGGGGTTGGGGGGAGGGGATGCCTGGAGAGGGGGATGATGTTGAGCCCAGGTCCTCTCATGAGGAGCGGGGAGGGGGAAGGCATGAGTTTCAGGTGCCACAGCAGTTAGACAGCATGGACGTTCCTGTTGTTGTTGAGGCTAGTCCCGACCTTGAGGAGGAGAGCGAGCTGCCCCATCAGTTCCCATGGATAGCCCTGCCCTCCAAGAAGACAACCCTCAGCCTCCAAGCACACCCCCGGGACCGTTAATGGATGCTCCTGAGAAAGCAGTAACTCCTCCTTCAACAAGCAGGGTCCTAGAGACACCCAACGCTTTCCCGCCCGCTGCTCCCCAGCCTGCTGATAAGGAACCTGTTCTGTCCGATGAGGCTTTGGATGTTCGCCCCCCTTCACCGCGCACACGACGTCTGGAGAAGCAGTCGGGGCAGAGGGCGTGTGTGCGCAGGAGTGAGAGGTTATGCTCGAAGACTTTCCCTATTTAAGTCTGCCGTGTTCAGAATTGGGCGCTGAATCAACTCCTTCCACACGTTGCAGAGCATGTCTAGAGTGTAGTTAGGGAATTGTACTGAGTTAGCATAGGCTTTCCTATGAGGCGTGCTGCCTTTGATGTATCAATTACTTTAATAAAACAAGAATTGACTGCACCCTCGTCTCAGCCTCGTGAATCCCGCTCTGAACAGGACAGAAGCTCAGCTGGAATGTATACAACAAATCAGGAAAGGAGATTCCAAGGACTGAGGAAAAAAGACAGAAACAAGAATAGTGCACTATAAGGGTTGGCAAAATAGCAGTTCTTTAGAACCCCAAGGATTCCTAATGTCTGGTGTCCAAATTACTCACTTATCAATCACAGCTCTCATTGGCAAAATAGCAGTTCTTTAGAACCCCAAGGATTCCTAATGTCTGGTGTCCAAATTATTCACTTATCAATCACAGCTCTCATTTCACTCATTGGCTAACCCTGACAGGCACAAGCAGCCAGGCTGGCTCAGTTCAGAAACAACACTTAGAAGGGTACTTGCACATTTTGCTCTAAAACTTTTTTCCTTAGAGAGCTAAAACCTTACTTTTTTAAAAGAATGAAAGCTCAGATTCTGGGCTACCATATGAGGGTGCCACTGAAAGCCTCCAAGGACACCATGGCAACATGTTGGTGACCCCTGATAGAAACAGAAGTTATCCATTTGGTGTAGTGTACTTGGACTTTCAAATAGCTTTCAGCAAAGTATCTCACCAAAGACTGACAAAGAGTAAGGTTCGCAGTCATGGAATAAGGAACTGGTTAAGTAACTGGAAGCTGAGAGTACACCACTACTGAAATTTAATGCTTGGAAAGGGCAATGAGGGAAGGAAAAAAGGGGAAGCAAATCCCTGGACCATTGCTTGAGTGTTGCATTTAATACCCATGGCTGCAGCTCAATGGAAATCACACCTTGTACGCACTTGACTTCTATTCTTTGTGAAACTCCTTGGACTACTTTGTGGAATCAGTTTGAGAAACACTGACATTGATAATTTTGCAAAATTCTGTAAGTGGCTATAATCAGATATACCATCAGAACCAAGCCTTCAGCAGTGCCCCAATCTCTAATTCTTGCAATGTGTTGATGACTCTCTGTGAAAAAACGTTTTAAGCTGAAGGCCCATGCAGCCCATTTAAAGAAGGAAACATGTAAAAATATCTAAATTAAAAGAAAAGCCCAAAAAAGATTATGAAGTATGGTTTTCAGATGAATTTTTTAATATAATGGATAGCTTAACACAGAGTCTAAGAACCATGTACAAATTAAGAGTGTATGCAAAAGGCTTCTGAAGGTCTCTTTCTACTCTGAAGACGCTCAAAAAAGCAACTCTGCACAAGAGGCTACAGAATATGGAGAAACCCATTGGTTCCCCATCAGAAAGGGTGTGAGACAGGGGTGTATTTTTTCACCCTATATGTTTAATCTATATGCAGAACATATATGGAAAACGGGATTGGACCAAGTTGAAGGAGGTTTGAAAATTGGAGGGAGAAATATCAATAATTTAAGATATGCAGACGATACCATACTACTAGCAGAAACCAGTAATGATCTGAAACGAATGCTGATGAAAGTTAAAGAGGAAAGCACAAAAGAAGGACTACAGCTGAATGTCAAGAAAACTAAAGTAATGACAACAGAAGATTTATGTAACTTTAAAGTTGACAACAAGGACATTGAACTTGTCAAGGATTATCAATACCTTGGCACAGTCATTAACCAAAATGGAGACAATAGTCAAGAAATCAGAAGAAGTCTAGGACTGGGGAGGGCAGCTGTGAGAGAACTAGAAAAGGTCCTCAAATGCAAAGATGTATCACTGAACACCAAAGTCAGGATCATTCAGACCATGGTATTCCCGATCTCTATGTATGGATGTGAAAGTTGGACAGTGAAAAAGGCGGATAAGAGAAAAATCAACTCATTTGAAATGTGGTGTTGGAGGAGAGCTGTGAGCATACCATGGACCGTGAAAAAGACAACTAATTGGGTGTTAGAACAAATTCAACCAGAACTATCACTAGAAGCTAAAATGATGAAACTGAGAAAATCATACTTTGGACACATCATGAGAAGACATGATGCTGGGAAAAGACCATAATGCTGGGAAAAACAGAAGGGAGTAGAAAAAGAGAAAGGCCAAACTCAAGAAAAGAATGCAGATAGATTTTGGGCTCTAGTGTCTAAAGGGACTAGGGGGAATTACTTCCCCTTGATAATCAAATTACCTCCTCTCAATGGTGCTCCTATTTTAATGCCCTCCACGACCGCCACCTTTGCTTGCCACAGGTTTATCCCTCTCTTGTTGGTGAATCTTTCACCCTCTCCCATTGTCCGGAGTGGGAACCCGTTACTCCCCAAGAAATTTCCACTCTGATTTCATCCGTAAAGAAAGCTCCAGGTGAGGACATGCTCCCTGCAGAGTTATTTAGAGCAAATCCTCACTGGTGGGCACCAGTTCTCGCCAAAATGTTCACCTTCATAAACCATCGAGGTGAAGTTCCTCCTGGGTGGGGAGTCAGCATAATTGTACCAATCCACAAAAAGGGATCCAAGGCTGACCCAAAAGACTTTCAACCAATCAGCCTACTGGATATAGTGGCCAAACTGTATGCCAAGTATCTGCTATGCAGGCTTGAAGATTGGGCTGCCGAAAATGCAATTATTGCAGAGGAACAGGCGGGTTTTACAAAAGGGAAGTCAGCAATAGATCATTGCTTTATCCTATCCCATTTAATTCAAAAATACGCTGGAAGGGGAAACAAGGAATTATTTGTCACCTTTGTGACTTCATGTCCGCATTTGACCTTATCGATAGAGATCGATTATGGTTCAAACTCTCCTTGACTAACATTGATAGAAGACTTCTTTGCTTACTACGTATACTACATACGAACACCTCACTTAGGGTTAGAGTTGGCGCTAGTGGCTTTCTATCGGAGTCAGTTCCAACGACTAAAGGGGTAAGGCAGGGCTGCCTTTTGGCACCCTTTCTTTTTAATTTCTATGTTAATGATATCGTGCAAGACTTGAGTGGCCACAGTTCTTTCCTGTTTCCATCTTGGGCACTAAACTCTCAGTTTTACTTTATGCCCACGATTTGGCCTTGGTCGCCATCACCTTGGTTGGAATGAGGAGGCTACTAAGAGCTTTGGGAGAATTTTGCAACAAAGAACATCTCTTAATTAACTATTCAAAAACCAATGTAGTGGTATTCGGAAAGAGAAGGAAATTCCATAGCTGGAAATTGAACAATGAGGTTATTGCCCAATGCCACCATGCTAGATACTTTACGGCCAACCAATCTTGGAAATCTCACCTGCAGGCAGTGAAATTAAAAGCATCCCCCTCGGTTCACTCTCTTCTTCATTTTTTTAGGTTTAATGGGGCAGTTTAGTTTCCCCTATGATTGAGGTTTTCCGGGGAAAAGTGATCCCTCAGCTCCTTTATGGAGCCCAAATTTGGGGGCATAACAACTTTGCCGTTCTTGAGACAATACAGAATTCCTTTTTGCGCTCCATCCTTGCCCTCCCAAGAGGCACGCCTGCCCCACTTTTAAGGATGGAAACTGGGCTCCAGTCTATAGAATCCCTTGTGCATGCGGCCCTTGCCAGTTACTGGCTAAAACTCTCATCCTTGAATGATGCCCGCCTTATTAAGAAATGCTTTCTGGAGCAGCTACAGAGCCCCTCTTCTAACACTTGGGCTATGCGCGCTAAATTAATGCTGTCCTCATATGGGATAAACACAGAAATTTTGCCCTCCTGTGTCACCCCCCAAGTAAGATTTCTTTAAAAGGACAGAATTCTGTTCTACGCAAGAAAGAAGGACGTGTTTGCCTCCACTCAGTCAGCCTTTTCCTGGTGGTATCCCTTAGTTAAAACATCTTTTGGGTTTGAACAATATTTCATCTATCTGACCTCCACTGCTTTAAGAAAGGCCTTTACGGCCTTACGCTTTCAAACTATGCCCTCCGCTTTTTTGGAGGGGAGATACGCAAAACGCCCTATTAATCAAAGACTCTGTATTTGTGAGTTTCCTGAAGTGGAGGACATCGCGCACTATTTGCTACGATGTGCGCTGTATACTGAGCCTAGAAGGAAATTCCTTGCCACCATTTTATACTCCTGGAGATACAGACCACCTTTGGAGCAAACGTGTGCTCTTCTTGCTCCCTCCGATCCATGGGTAACACTTCAAGTGGCAAAATTTGCCTTGGCGGCAGGAAAATTGAGAGCTGGTCATTTAGCAACTGTGGGTATGCGTCCGGAGCCTGCCCCTGACTAGTCTATTTTAACTATAAGCCCCTTGGCTTGTTTTTCTTTTAATGTATTTTAGGTATTGTGTGTGATCTCTTGTAATAGGAGTCTTTTATAGTTTATATGGTTTTATTTGCCTTTTCCTATTTGATTGGTTGTACTATATTGTGATGGCCACTGGCTACAAACAATAAATTTACCTACCTGTTCTGCTGAAAGGCCAAACAAGAGATGGATTGATTCCATAAAGGAAGCCACAGACCTGAACTTAGAAGATCTGAACAGGGAGGTTCATGACAGATGCTCTTGGAGGTCGCTGATTCATAGGGTCGCCATAAGTCGTAATCGATTTGAAGGTACATAACAGCAACAACAAACAACAACGTAGTTTATCTTAACACAGGCCTTTTAATTAATGCCTGCAGGGTTTACAGAAATGCTTGGGGAGCTTAGCATCATCAACTGATTGCACATCCACCCATTCCTTTCCCATCCATACATTCAGTTTAAAGGGTGTGCAATATCTTATTCTTCTTCTTGCTGGCAAATTGTTAAGAAATGCAAATCCTTCCTTCTTTTCAACATTTCTGGGTGTAAATCTGAGAGCATCTGAATTTCATTATCGCCAATTTTGAAAGAAGTCCCTGACCATATCTTTTTTTTGAATAGCTTCTTTAACCCTAAGACTAACATCACAAACACATCATGGGGAAGCTTTTTTTCAGATGGCATATATTGAATTTATTCTTTATGTTATTTCAATCTCTATAGCACAACCTTGTTCCATTTCAACAAAATCTTTCAACTGTTGTTCTAATAATCTAACTAAATCCTGTTCCTCTAAACCTTCCTTTGTTCCTCTGTTTCACATTACTTTTCCATGCCTCATAATCCAGCTGTTCAGTCTTAACCTTAACTTCAGTAAATTAGTGTTATGTTCATGCTGTTCTATAACTACTTCTTGTAAATGTAATTTCTGCTCCTTTATTTGGGTCTTTAACATTGTACATTCCTCACTCTGCTGGTCAATGACCGAAATAAATTAATTATTATTATACATTCCTCAGCATGTGTCTTAAGCTTCCCCCCCCCCATGTCTACAAATTAGTGTTCCAAATTTTTAATTGTGCTTGATATTTCATTTATTGTACTAACATCTCTTTATCTTGATCTTTATTTTTTAACTGTTTTATCAATAATTTTAATTTTTTGTTAACCACTTAAAGTTTTTTTTACAGTCAAGCCGTGTATCAATTTTTTTTAAATAAATAAATAAAATAAATAAATAAATAAAACACTACAACAACTAGATTGTTGAGGGGGACAGGCTATCACCAGCACAAAAGCCTGCTCTGGCTGCCCATATGCTACTGGGCCAGGTTCAAGATTCTTGTATGAATTTACAAGGATCTTGACAACTTGGGTCCAGGGTATCTTAAGAACCACCTGATCCTTTATATCTCTGCCCAATAACTGAGGGCTTTGGCAGAGTCAGTGTTAGTTGGTCCCCATGGCTCGGATGCATGGCTTATATCCACCAGGAGCTGTGCGTTCAGTATTGTGGGCCCAATTTTATCGAACTCCCACTCGAGGTGAGACAGGGTCCCTCCCTGCTAAATGTCCAGACTTTTTTAAAATCCCAGCAGACATTTATCTGAATTTTAATGTTATAATTTTAACCGATTTTTATTTTCATGGTATTGGGTACACCCTTATATAAGTGGTATAAAAAATGTAAATGTACTACCTTCAAGTCGATTCTGACTTATGGCGACCATATGGATAGGGTTTTCATGAGGCTGAGAGGCAATGACTGGCCCAAGGTCACTCAGTGAGCTTCATGGCTAGGTGGGGATTCAAACCCTGGTCTCCCAGGTCATAGGCCAACACCTTAACCACTATACCACACTGGCTGTCTATAAGCGGTATACACATTGTCAAATAAAATAAAATAAAATAAAATAAAATAAAATAAAATAAAATAAAATATGAACCTCATGGATGACTTGTCTATATACACAATGAGAAATACATGGAAATGATCCTCAGTATTTGTCTAGAACTGCATCAGAGTATGGGAAACTGTGGCCCTCCAAATGTCGTTGGACTACATCATACATCATCCCTGACTATTGGCCATTCTGATTGGGACTGATGGGAGTTCAAGTCCAAGAACGTCTGATGAGCCCAGGCTCTGCCTAGTGGTCTTCTGCCACCACCTCCTTTGCCTTTGGTTGCTGTTGAGGTCTGCCATCCAGATCTGAGGACTCTAGTGGTTGAGTGGAGTGATTCATCAACTACTTCCTGCTGCATTATTGGTGGTAGAGGACATTCCTTATCAGCTATATGTATGGCTTTTGAAACCCTGTTCGGTGCAGCATGGCGATTTTTCTTTTGGAAAGCAAACTATAAGAATTAGTTTGCTAACCAGATATATGATATATAGCTTGTATTGATAAGGACTTTCTCCTGTTTTTGTCCTCAGAATCCCTACATCAGGCTTTACACATCTTGCCCTTATAACACCTTCCATTTAAACTGGATATTTCTTCCTAAAATCATGAGGTTTTGAGACAACAGATTTTCACTAGACTAGCCAAAGGGAGACCCCCTGAAATATCCTGGAAGTTTTGACATAATCTAAACTGCCAAAAGGAGAAATTTAAGGTAAGTTTTTGGTGCTTAGAGAAAATGTTCAGAAATCTTTGTACCTCACAATGCAAAAATTTTAAAAGAAGTTCATTCTTCATTAGCTTTTCCTGAAATTTTCTCAAGTTACACCCTTCACTAGCTCAATTTTCCTTGTTTCTTGATTTTATGAGGAACAGAATTTTCAGGCTTTATAATAATGAACAGTAAAAAAGTCAACTGTTTTACCTGTACACTATTCCTGCATGAGTTAGATATGTGTTTAAACTTTCTTCTTTCTCTGTAAGCCTTGTAGTGTTTTACCTCTTAATTAAATTCCTCTTTTAAAATGCAAATGTTGTGCCTGATATCCACAGCCTTACCACCTATCTCTGCACTGTCAACAGAATCTCCTCTTTCTGTTTCACTTGGGAAATAGACAAGGGGACAGTGGAGGCAGTTGACCCCCAGAATTTTGGAACTTATTTTTGGTTTCTTGGCCTGTATAAATAATAATACACATTTCATACCAGTTTCCAAACTGGGGAGAGAGAAAACTCACCAGGAACAGACTCATCCAATGACAGCACTAAACAGAATAATAAAAGAAAAATGCCAGTCCACTGCTCCAAAGAGCTTACAATCTGAATTTCGACTGTTGGGGAGACTGCAAATCAGAATGGAGGAAAGGATAGCAGGGAATGTTTCTTGTGATGGACCCCAAAATGTTGGTTCTCCTTTTTATCTGCAAATGTTGTCTTATATGGTCTCCAAGGACAGAAGTACATTGACAGATCTGTAAGGAGAACATGAGGCAGGACACTTTGAAGCAAGATTGCACAGCCATAATTGTGTACTGATGGTGTCAAGAACTTGTCAAAAGGTTGAATGTAACATGGCTCTCAGGCAAAGAATTGTGGGTTAATCAGACTAAGGGGTGGTGGCAGTCTACCTATCTTGAAGGGTTGGTGTTGGATTATTCAACCTTGGCAAGGGGAGATATTTTGCCAGGATCAATTGCTCTGGGTGGGGAGTTGGGTCCTGGGACTGTACTGAGCACCAGACTTTGGCGCTAGTGCATGACAGATGGATGCTTGGATATTCTACTTTTCTCATGGCTTAGGGTCCTCAACAAATTGAGCTGGGTTAAGCAGTATGGCAACATATTGTTACCCAGTATTTGGGCTTCTGATGTCTCTGAACCCACTTCTTTCTCCCACCTAGGATTAATCTGAATTCCTTTTCAAGATGGCCACATGGAAAGAGAGGCACTTCCTTTGTAGGGACAAATATGTACCGTGGCCAGGGTTTTCTCCAAGACCCTACCATAAACTGGCTGTTGAAAGACCACCATACACAGATGCCAAAATCAAAGTTTGCCAGAAAATACGTAGCCCAGTTGAAGAGGATACCATTTGGCATGTCTGGGGATATCATACATGGCTGGATGTAGGGAGGTTGCCAGCAATCTATCGCCCAAGACCAGATAAGCCTTTTGACAGCAACACATGGCGATGGATCACTGCCCCCAGGAAAGAATCCACGGCTGTGCCACCAGTTCCACCTCCTTCACAGCTGGATGGAAACACCTACATTAAGTTCATTGAAGGGGACGCATTGTTTGTGGACTGGAGACATAGAGAAAGAGTTTTGACCCAAACAAAGAAAGAAATAAAGCAATGTGAGCAACTCAGATTGAGGAGTGAGTGCCGAGCACCTCCTTTGGACTATAAAGGAAATATTATGCCTCCAAAACAGTTCAGTCGGTAAGATATAGTCCTCTTTTTAACACTTTGTACTACCAATTCTTGTAGGTGCTTTAGACAAAGCCCCTGCTGTTCCATGGGTGGATCCCATATGGCTGAAGACTGCATTTGAATAATACACTCATATGGGTGGAGCAAACTTATGTGAGTCTTTCCTCATAATCAGGATGAGATATGGTAGCCCTCCTCAGGCAGAAGATTTGGGGGTAGAGAGTGGTGAATCTGCTACTTGCAGTATCTGACCATTTTTAACTTCTCCAGTCTTCAGTTCACCACATGCCCTCATCTTTTTTTTTCATTGCCATGAAAATTTGTCAGTATTTTAGTGCATATTTCTCCTTATACATATTTTTTCAAGCAATTTCCCCAATACACCTTTCACATGTTATTTTTACAAATATATGCATTTTTGTGCACACTTTCCCCTAAAATACACATGTTTAGACACATGGAGAAGAGCATTTTGAATTTTTGAAATTTCAAAGGATAGCTGTGATTTGGTTCATGTATTGTTTTGGGAAGTGTGAATTAGGTAGATTCACATTAAAACAAATTAAACCAGAACTGTCACTAGAAGCTAAAATGATGAAACTGAGGTTATCATACATGGGACACATCATGAGAAGACATGATTCACTAGAAAAGACAATAATGCTGGGAAGAACAGAAGGGAGTAGAAAAAGAGGAAGGCCAAACAAGACATGGATTGATTTCATAAAGGAAACCACAGACCTGAACTGACAAGATCTGAACAGGGTGGTTTACAACAAATGCTACTGGAGGTTGCTGATTGATAGGGTTGCCAGAAGTCGTAATTGACTTTAAGGCACATAACAACATCCTTAAAAAGTGAACCAAACCAAATTTGTCTCCCATCCCTATTTGGGAGAACCATTAAAAGGGCAGGATGCCATCTGTTATTGTGTTTATTATATTTCTGCCTCACAACCAAAATGGATAGGCTTTCAAAATTGACTACCCAGATTTGGGAACCTGGGACATGGCACTTTCTATCTCGTTGGCTTTCATGCTCTAATAATCTTCACCCTTGACTACTTCAACCTCATTCTCCCTTGCTTTCCCTTCTCACACCTCAGTCCTCTCACCTCTATTCAGAATTCTGCTTCCAATATCATTCACCTCTCCTTCCATTCATCTCCGTGACTGATATCCTTATGCAAATCTTTACACAGGCTTTCCACTTTTCACATCCCCCATTAACCCCTTGCCCTTATCTTTCAACTTTCCAGGCCTCAGACCCTGTATCTCTCTGCCCTCATATGACCTCTGGTTCTCCAACTCTACTATTCTTAGTCTCTCAAGTGTCTCCTGTGGCTGCCCCCACCAGGCGAGACACTCCTGTATGGTAAACTCCCTCCCCAAACTTACCTACATTGTATCATCCTTCTTTTCCCTTAGATAGTCTCACTAAATCCACACTTTTATTAAGAATGAAAGAATTAAGATTTTTTTTAAGAATTAAGAATTTTAAGAATTTAAGAATTAGCTAAGCAGTACATTTCCTCAGCTTGAAAAAATAACAGATGCATTCCCAAGAAATGGGAAATCCCTGATTCACCTCAGTCTTAAACACACCAGGTAGCCTTAAGCATTGTTTTCTTTTAGCTTCAGTGTCCATCCTTACAGGGCCAATATAAAAATTGCTGAGATAATTTATGATAAAGATTTTGAGAATGTGAAAGGCATAAACAATATTATTTATGTTTTTCCTTAATTCTGTACAGATACAAGCATCTGCTTTCAGGGAAGAGTCCAGCATTGCCTTGTGTCCAACTGCAGCCTGTCACACCTCCTTCTAAAGACTGCTGGAACCGTCCTTGTCCAAACCCCCAACCCCATTACCAGGAAGCAGCTGTCAAATTTGCCCTGAAGAACAACAGTCCAATCTGCCCAGAGGTGGTAGAAAAATACCAGGAACTGGCCCTTTCTGGCAGCAAAATAAGACCATGTACACCTGTCACCTGAATAAATGGAAGGGGCAAAACCTGACATTCATAGTCCTACAGAGAATATGGTGGAAGTTCAATCCTGCTATCAGTAAAGCAATGTTTTTAAAATCTAAATGGAGGTGAAACTATAATTGCAGAATGATCATCATAATCCAAAACAGGGATATGTGGGGCTAACCTAGGGTTGCCATATTGCCTGGTTAGCCGGGTTTTACCCAGATTCTTTGCATGCCACCCAGCGCCTGTTTAGCCCCTTAGGTGGCCCAGATTCTCAGCTTAATTAAAAAAACATTAAGTTTCTAGGTGGTCCGGTTCTCGAGATATACATAAAAACGTCAGCCACCCCCACTGTTAAATCTTTTTTTAAAACATATCTGTCCTTTACAGCACTTCGTAGCTCAGTCTAACCCCGCCTGTTCAGGATTGCAGCCAATCAGTGTGAAGCCAGTTTGGTTGACCTGGGCAGTGTCTAGAAAACCTCATTGCAATGCCAGAAAATGGTGGTTCCTCCCTCCCCCCCCATTTATCTGAAAATCGCATAAATTGGGTAAGTATATACATTTCAGGTTTTTTCCCTCTTGTGTGCAGGAGTCAGATCCTGGGCAGTGTTTTCAAAACCTTCCCAATACTTGTTTTTGTGGGGGTAAAAGCATGCTAATCCCATATGCCCAGAGTAAATCCCATTGAATTCAATAGGACTTACTTTTGAGTAGACATGGTTATGAATGTGCTGTAAATTAATGGGACTTTTGAGTGAATGTAAAAAAGAATTGTGTTTGTGTTCTAACTCTTTCTGTCCCCCTCCAGTCTCTTTCTGCCCTCCTTCGGTCCTATTTTAAAGCAAGTAGGCAGGTATTACAGTTTTTATTCTGTAGGAAACTAATACTGATTTTTTTTAAACTAATACTGATTTTTCTGCAATGACCAACTGGTTTGACAATAAACTATTATATGGACTGTATGTATTTATACATCTGCAGAGAGAGAGAGAGAGAGAGAGAGAGAGAGAGAGAGAGAGAGGAGTCTTTCCAACAACCCTATGAGGTAGAGTTGGGAAACCAAGGCAACTCACAATAAGAAATAAATTCCTTTAAAATCCAATAACCATAAAACAAGAATAAACAGTTGGAAAATAGCCTAAAGAGGCATGATTCTGAATTTTGGGTTGGGTGAATGAAGTGTATTTATTTATTATTTGATTTATATCCCGCCCTTCCTCCCAGTAGGAGCCCAGGACGGCAAGCAAAAGCACTAAAAGCACTTTAAAACATCATAAAAAATAGACTTTAAAATATATATATATATTAAATATATTAAAACATCTTTGAAAATATTTTTTAAAAGCTGACTTCCGGGAAGGGTGACTTAGCCTGTGCCTGCTTTTGAGACGGGCTCCTGCCTCAAAAGAAGCTTATTCAGATATATCAGTCAGTTTTTTCTTTTTTTTTTGACTGATTAAACTTCTCCCGGGTAGGGAGAAACGAAGAGATTAACCTCAAAGCCTATTTTTGTTGGGACGACCAGATCTCATTAATTTATGGGACGAGGTCCAGCCGACGAAGGTGGGACGGATTTTCAACAGCAAGCTCTATCTGTTAAAGCGAACGTTCATCTTATCTTCTAAGAGAGAACGCACTAACAGGCAAGCACCCTTCTTTCTATATTTTTCTTTTACTTGACTTAAATTGTTGCTGTTTAAAAGAGATTTGCCAGATTGATCAGTTTTTGACATCTCACTGGGGAGCCATAACTTCTCTCTGCTACGCACTAATTAATAGCTTATCTCTGTTTTTGTTGCAAAAAGCTGTCCTGGATTTGCATTCTAAAGATATACACAGAAGAGGGATTTCTATTCCAGATTTTTATTTTGAAAAATATTATACTGTTTTGAGACTACTCTCTTTTTGGTCTATTTTATTTTGACGAATCTGTTTCTTGACGATTGCCATTAATTGTTTCGATCCTGGGAACTGCATTTTGTTTACTTAACTATTGGAGAGATAAGGCTGTCTGCTCTGTTTATACTGTGATGTCACCAAGTTTGGAGTATTAACCCAATTGTTGCTGAAATAAGAAGTGGTTTTCCTATATTTTTCTTTTAAAATGGCAATTAAGAAAGTGGCTGAAAATCTGGAAATAACTATGTTTCAGAAAATAATGGATGAGATTGAGATAACGAAAATTGAATTGAGTAAAATGAAGCAGGAGATTAAAGATATAAGGGTCCCTGTGAGAGAGGTGACCCTGGAAGGGGTCCCTGTGAGAGAGGAGACCCTGGAGATTGGAACAGGGGTCCCTGTGAGAGAGGAGACCCTGGAGACTGGAATAGGGGTCCCTGTGAGAGAGGAGATCCCGGAGATTGGAACCAACGTGGAACAGGAACAAGATTTGGAGTCTATGGACTTTAGAAATAAAATCTATTGTTTGGAACTCAATGTTATCTCTGAAGAAATGAATGAAGATTCTAGAGATAGAGTTGTCAATGGCATGGATAGTCTTCTGGACTGGAATGATGTGATGGAGCCCAATATAGAGAAAATCTATGGAATTAACTGCAGCCATGTGACAATGGAAAAACTTTTAAGAGATGACCCAGTGTATTTTGAAAAAAAGAACAGAGATATGATTTTACAGCAGTATTTCAGCAACCTATTCAGAATGGATGGCAAGAAAATATTTGGGATAGAGGTAATTCCCATCAGACTCTTACTATATGACTATGGCTTTGACAGCAAGATTATTATGGAATACTGATAATGGAAGATTGGATATTGAAATTACTGGACTTAACAAGACTACTGAAGATGGAAGATGGAAAATGGAACTAATAGAGATAATAGAACAATGGCTACTGAAATTATTGAACCTAACAGATTCTGATGTGATGGATTAATTGAAATGTTTATTTTGACTATGGTTATGACAATAAGATTATCATAATTAGTAATGAGATGGATTAATCGATATGCTTATCTGGAAAAAAAAATTGATAGATATATTTCTTAAAGAATTGAAACCTCTCTTTGACTTTTTGTGGAAAGAATAAAGTAATGTTTATGAGATTTGATGATTAAGTAAGATAACTACTGGAGGAAAGTGATTTTATAATATGACTTAAGAGACAGGATTGTTATATATTATAGACTTATAACTGATTTGATCTTTGACAAATGGGAAGTCAATATTTTACTCTTTATTTTTTATTTTTGTTTTTTTTTTCTTTTTTTCTTTTTGTTTAACTATTTTTGATTTTGTTTTTTGTCTTTGAATGTTTTATGATTTTGTCTTGTATGTTTTATGAAAATCTGAATAAAAATTATTGAAAAAAAAAAAAGAAAATATTTTTTAAAAGCTTTAAAAAAATCTTTTTTAAAAAAAGAAAAGGCTTAAAAATATTAAAAAGCAATTCCAACACAGACTCAGACTGGGATAAGGTCTCAACTTAAAAGAACAAGTTGAAAGAACAAGTTCCTTATCATTTGAGGCTGTAGTTCTCTGCACACTTCCCAGTTTGAGTAAGCCCTATTGAATACATTGGGACTTGCTTATGAGTAAACAAACATTGGATTGCACTATAAATATATTTACAGATTGTGTAATTCATAAACATATTTGATAGTCATGTTTATATAAATATTTCTTCATACTGTGTCCCAATAAGTATTTGATTTCACACTATGGTTGTAGATTATTTTTTCATCTACATTTTAAGTGTGCCCTTCTTCCTGGGGGTGGTCATGGTTCTCCATTGTTTTCATCCTGAGGGGAGGATAGGCTGAGAGATGGTGAGTAGCACATTAAGTGAGTAGCACTCTTCACCTCCCCCCCTTTTTTATTTGTATTTATTTTATATTTCTCCAGTATCTTCCCCTGGTTGTTGTTATGTATTTTAAATATTTTTAGATTAAATAAATAGGAAATCATAATTGTGAACCTCCCTAAAAGCAATTTACCTATCCTTATGTTTTGGCAAAGTAATGGTGTGAAGGCATGCTGGTAGAACAAGAGACCATGTTTGAGGCAGGTTATAAGGTGTTTGAGGACTTCCGTCACACATTACTTTTTGAGACCTGTAGATTCATGTTGGAAAGAACACGTGCATGTATTGAATGGTGGCTTGGGTGCTGTTTTTTCAGTCTACGCTGCATGCGTAGGGAAGGTGATACATCATCTGGCAGCTAGCTTCATATTGTGAGAATGAAAAACATTTGGATCACCATTCACTTGTTTACTTTTCTCACCATTGAGACCACTTCATATATTACTTTTTCATAAACAGAAATTTTCATACACAGAAAGGGAAATTTAAACCACGAGTAAGGATGTTGAATAATCAACAGGGGAGCACAATGACTGACCGAGATGAAATAAAAGGAAGATGGAAGCAATACACTGAAGAACTCTATAAAACAGACGCAAAGATTACAGTTTCATTCATGGATGAACCTTATGATGAACCAGAAATTTTAGAATGTGAGGTGGAAGCTGCTCTTAAAATACTTGGAAGAAACAAATCACCAGGAATAGATGGCATACCAAGAGAGTTGCTACAAGCTACTGAGACTGAATCTGTCCAAATTTTGACAAAAATTTGTAAACAAATATGGAAAAGAAAACAATGGCCCACAGACTGGAAGTGTTCAATATACATCCCAATTCCAAAGAAAGGGGATCCCAGGGAATGCAGTAATTATTTGGCCAAAGGGCCAAACTCTTCCACAGATGCCCCATCAATACACAATAAGACCACACTCATCCATGATTTGTTCAGGGATGAGTGTGCAGATCTGGCATGTATTACCAACACCTGGGTAGGTGAGCTGGGAGGAGTTGATCTGACCCAGCTTTGCCCACCTGGCTACTTGGTGCAACATCAGCACAGGCTGCAGGGACAAGGGGAGGAATTGCTGTGGTCCATAGAACTTCCATCTCTATCACCAGGAAGCCACTCTGTCTTGGAGCTGGCTGTGAGGGCCTGCATCTGGTGTTGGGCCAAGGAGACCAGGGGCGGTGTAACACGGTAAGCAAGGTAAGCATGGCAGGAGGGCGCAATGCTTGAGGGCCGCCAGATTTTAAATTTTAAACGCCCAGAAAATGCCCTCCCCCATGAAAACAAACCAGAGAGAAGGGGGGGAATAGAGGGAAGAGCAAATACTGTAGCCTTTTAAAGAGATATCTCAGGCTCCATAATTCAGACCCCTAAGTCCGGTCACGGCCTGTAGAATGCGCCTCTCGAATTTCTGTTCCATTCATTATGAAGGGGTCATGTTTGTTTGTCTCGCTGTCTTCTTCCCAAAGGCGTGACTGCATAACAGGAAAAGGACGAGGTGGGACTGGATGCAGGTACTCCTGCTGCTTGCGTCCCGCAAGGGAAGGCTACAGTTAGGGCAAGCAAAATAAGCAGCCTCTCGTTGACACCCCATGCAACTCAGCTGTAGAATTCATGTGTGTATGTGTGAAGTTTTTTGGAAGGTGCTGGGCCAGTCACCCTTTCTCAGCCTATTCTTTCTTTTTTATTATTTAAAAGCATTTATATACAGCTTACTAATTGTTTTTAAAAAATCAGTGGAGTACAGTCTAAAAAAGCATATTTCATTAAAAAAGACCATAACCTAAACCAGTAAAACAGCAATATAAAAACATAAACATGAATAAAACAGAAATTCAGAAGATTCAAACATGTAACACCAGAAAAAAAGGGGGGGCAACAGATGGGGCAAAGTATATTTCTAGGTGAGTGAAGAATACTAGGTGGGGGGTGAACTCATTGTTTGAGGGGGATGCCCACCTGCAAACATTTCTCTTATGGGTCAGAGAAAGTCTGGGTAAAAACATAAGTCTTTGCAAGATATCTGAAGCAACTGATGGGTACATATCAATTCTGATGACAATCAATTATTCTGATTGTAAGATATTTTAATGGATTTTAGTCTTTTATTTTTATATTGTTGCAGTCTGACCTAGGGCATTATGGTGAAGGGTGGATAAGAAATCCAAGACATAATAATAACCATTACTTACTTACTTAGATTTATTCCCTCCACCCGAAGGTCCCAAGGTGGATTCCCAAGCAATACAATTTAAAACCAAATAAAAACAACAAAAATCAGCCTACCTCACAGGGTCATTGTGAGGATAAATCTGGTGGGAGAATCACGTACATTGTTCCTTGGGCTCATTGGAGGAAAAGCAAGATTACAAATGTAGTAAATAAAATTATTAATAAATAGAGGGTAGTATTCAACACTTGCCCTACTCAAAGAAGACTCATTGAAGTTAATCATCCACAGGGGTCAGTTCTGTCCCCCATGCTGTTCAACATCTACATGAAACCGTTGGGTGCGGTCATCCGGAGCTTTGGAGTGCGTTGCCATCAGTATTTCTCCTTTTCATCCTCTTCAGGTGAGACTGTCAATGTGCTGAACTGGTGCCTGGCTGCGACAATGGACTGGATGAGGGCTAATAAATTGAGGCTCAATCCAGACAAGACTAAGATGCTGTTAGTGGGTGGTTCTTCTGACCGGATGGTGCATGTCCAACCTGTCCTAGATGGGGTTGCACTCCCCCTGAAGGAGCAGGTTTGTAGCTTGGGGGTTCTCCTAGAATCATCTTTGTCACTTGAGGCTCAGGTAGCCTCAGTGGCACGGAGTGCCTTCTACCAACTTCAGTTGGTGGCCCAACTACGTCCCTATCTGGACAGGGATAACCTGGCTTCAGTTGTCCATGCTCTGGTAACCTCTCAATTAGATTACTGCAATGCACTCTACGTGGGGCTGCCTTTGAAGACGGTTTGGAAACTGCAGCTTGTGCAAAATGCAGCGGCCAGATTGGTAACAGGGACCAGACGGTCTGAACATATAAAACCGATTCTGGCCCGCTTGCACTGGCTGCCTGTTTGTTTCCGAGCTCAATTCAAGGTGCTGGTTTTGACCTATAAAGCCTTACACGGCTTGGGACCACAATACCTGATGGAACGCCTCTCCTGATACGAACCCACCCGTACACTACGTTCAAGATCAAAGGCCCTCCTCCGGGTGCCTACTCCAAGGGAAGCTTGGAGAATGGCAACAAGGGAGAGGGCCTTCTCAGTGGTGGCCCCCAAATTATGGAATGATTTATTGGTGACGAGGTGTGCCTGGCGCCAACACTGTTATCTTTTCGGCGCCAGGTCAAGACTTTCCTCTTCTCTCAGGCATTTTAGCATGTGTTTTATACTGTTCAAATTTTTAAATTGTGTTTTAAATTGTTTTTATATGATCTGTTTTAAATTGTATTTGTTTTAATGTTTTTAGTTACTGTAAACCGCCCAGAGAGCTTTGGCTAAGTATAATAAAAGTGTAATAAAATAAATAAATAAATCATCATCTCTGAATTTCAGAACTTGGAAAAATGGTTAAAAACACAACTATTATTTGGGGATTATTTTTTGTTTTTGTTTTGCAGTAAGACAGTATTTTAAAAACTTCCATTTTCAAATGGAAATGGACTGCCTTCAAGTCGATTCTGACTTATGGCGACCCTATGAATAGGGTTTTCATGATAAGTCGTATTCAGAGGTGGTTTACCATTGCCTTCCTCTGAGGCTGAGAGGCAGTGACTGGCCCAAATCACCCAGTGGGCTTCATGGCTGTGTGGGGATTCGAACCCTGGTCTCCCAGGTCGTAGTCCAACACTCTAACCACTATGCCACACTGCATAGCACACAATAAAAACTGAAAATACTGAATCCTCTAATGCAGGAACTTTAAGATCACAGAATTGTTCTGGGATTAGATGGGACTGAAAAGAATGTATTTATTTCATTTTTTAAAATTTTGTAGTATAAAAGCAAAGCTTCACCTTTCTGCAAAGGTTTTCTCTTTTCCCTCCAACATCTATTTAGAATATGAATTTTATGTGTCCATTTGTGTCCAAAAGCTAGGACTGCATTTGTACACACATCTATTACTTAAAAATGCCTTGCTTGCAGGAGAAAGTCTGAGGCAGATAGTGGTGATGAGACCCCAAGTTCTAGGCCTAATAGACAAAATGAAAACTGACCAATTGCTGGGTCTGGATGGCATCTACCTTCTCAAAGAACTCAGATGTGAAATTGCTGATCTTGAACAAAAATATGTAACTTGTCCTTCACATCTGCCTCCCGAACTGATGTCTGGAAAGTGCCAAAAAGCAATCTTTTAAAAGTGGATCCAGGGAAGAAGCCTGGAAATTACAGGCCATTTAGCTTAACATTTCTTCCAGGAAAATTGGTGAAAAACATTGTGAAGTAGACCCAACATAGCTTCTGCAACGTTAAGTCCTGTCTCATGAATATATTTGGTACCCCATCAAACCCTCCTGAGCAAGCTTAGCAATCATGGAATAAGAGGAGAGGGCCTCTTCTGGATCAGGAGCTAAGAAACAAGAAGCAGAGAGTAGGACTAAATGGACAGATCTCAATGGAGGGATGTAAAAAGTGGAGTCCCTCAAGGATCAGCATCTGGCCTGTGCTTTTATAAATTTATAAATTTTATAAATGATCTAGAGCTGGGTTGAGCAGTGAGATGACCAAGTTTGCAGATGATACTAAATTGATCAGCTTTTCTGGCAGAGTAACAACCCTTGCTTTGCTTGCTTTAAATTGATGACACCAATAATGAAGGCAGGCAGACAGCACAGCAGTGTGATTGTTTGGGGTGTTCCATTTTCTGTTTACTTTGATTGGGGTGTGTGATTCTGAGATAGAGTGGACATATGTCCTCTGTTACCCCATTTAAACAATGTACACGCTGTCTTGTAACTTCATTAAAACCAGTCAATGACATTTTGCAACCCCCTTTCTCTTAACAAGCCTCCTTGGGAGACGTGTTTCACTTACACATGTTCTAAGAGTCTTGTGTATTAGCATTTTTTTATCAATGGCAGACTTATCCAGTAACTTAACACTCACACAAAATGGAGATGTTTATTGAATATACAGAGAATCAAAATTTACACATATAATACTGCAATGGGAATTGCTCAGAAAAATATGCACATCTATTCGGGCAATCTGAAATAGTGCAGTGAATATGTATATATACATTTTGTTTGTTTGAGAGTATCAGGTATGTAATTCTAAGCACAGCTAAATCAGCATACACATGACATACATGCAAGAAGGAGCAAGCACACGAGGCACAAGAGGAGGTAGAGAGTGATCCTTTAAAATGGGAGAGCGAAAGAGGAAATGAACTGGGGCTATTAGGTAATGTGGGCTTCTGAAGGAAAGCACACTTTTCTGCTCTTTCTGTCATTGTGGGCTAGGCCTCAGTCACACACAGCAAACATGAAAGTGGAAGGATGGGTTTGGGGAAGACCAACATGCTTCTCTAATAATAGATCTGAAATACGATCACACACACTTTCAAAGATAGGAAGCCAAAAAGAGATGTAAACTTGGCCACACACACACAGTCAAAGGTAGGGGGAAGGAGCAGAGCTAAAGTCTACCATTTGTTGAAGATAGGAAAGGAAGCAAAAGATACCTTTCCCAGCCCTTGGCACGTCGAATCTTCTGGGTCAAGCAGGAATAGTGAGGAAAGCAGGCAAAAAGGAAAATAACTTTAGCGACTGAAGCAAGGATCTCCTGTTCAGAAAATAAGAATTAAGCGGAGCAGAAGACCAGAGGCAGTGAAGGAAGCAGCAATAGGTAGAGCCCTGAAAAGGAGTTTTTAGCAGCTGGAGCAAGAGCCTCCGCTTCAGCAAGCAGGCTTCTAGAGAGGCAGTAAGCTGGAGACAATGAAGCAAAAGCTGCCAAAAGTGGAAATAATAGGCCCCTGATGCCATGCTGGAGCTCAGATGTGCTGGCAGCAAAATGATTTTCAGCAAAGAGTGAAAACAGCTCAGCAAATGGGATTGTAGTTAGGATAACAACCTGGGCTTCAAAGCCTGGTGTTTATACATCTTTCTGAACAAAAGGTTCATAGCAATTTCCAATACTAAATGGGGGCAGGAAGTCACCTTCCTGGGAAGTCATGAACTTTCTGTAGACTAGTACAGCCAAGAAACTACTTGGCAGGATGAGACACCCTACCACCCTTGTTGGGCTACTCTTTTGGTTTTTGGGAAGATCAGTGGCAATGCTGTAGCCAGTGTGAATGAATGGACCCATTTCCAGGCGGGGCACCTTATTGTAATGTTGGCTTGATTGGATTACATTTCCTGAGCAGCTGCTGCTGCTGCGGTTGCTGCTGCTGCTAACATTCATTTATACTGGGACGCAGTATCTGGGACTCAAGGCGGCTTACAAAAATTAAAACAAATACAGCTAAAAACATAAAGCATACAGAAAGTTATAATTAAAATGTGATTAAATTTTGTTATGTGCCTTCAAGTCAATTACGACTTATGGCGACCCTATGAATCAGCAACCTCCAAGAGCGTCTGTCATGAACCACCTGCTCAGATCTTGTAAGTTCAGGTCTGTGGCTTCCTTTATGGAATCAATCCATCTCTTGTTTGGCCTTCCTCTTTTTCTACTCCCTTCTGTTTTTCCAAGCATTATTATCTTTTCTAATGACTCATGTCTTCTCATGATGTGTCCAAAGTAGGATAACCTCAGTTTCATCATTTTAGCTTCTAGTGACAGTTCTGGTTTAATTTGTTCTAACACCCAATTACTTGTCTTTTTCACAGTCCATGGTATGCGCATAGCTCTCCTCCAACATCATATTTCAAATGATTTTTCTCCTATCTGCTTTTTTCACTGTCCAACTTTCACATCCATACACAGAGATCGGAAATACCATGGTCTGCATGATGCTGACTTTAGTGTTCAGTGATACATCTTTGCATTTGAGGACCTTTTCTAGTTCTCTCACAGCTGCCCTCCCCAGTCCTAGCCGTCTTCCCATTTCTTGACTATTGTCTCCATTTTGGTTAATGACTGTGCCAAGGTATTGATAATCCTTGACAAGTTCAATGTCCTCATTGTCAACGTTGAAGTTACATAAATCTTCTGTTGTCATTACTTTAGTCTTTTTGATGGTGATTAAATTATCTATAGAATGAAAGCCATTTAAAACATAATATAAAAAACTGACAAAACAGAATGAGTAAAAGTGCACCCTAGTAATAGCCCTTGCAGCCAGTTCCCAAAAGCCTGTCAGAATAGAAGTCTTCATGTAAGACTGAACTAAGGTGATCATGACTTACAATATCACTTCCATTGAGGTAATCCATTTACCTATTTTGATATCTTTTTCACAATGTTTCTAACCTGTTCTTTTCCTGTTCAGGAAACCAAACCAAAGCCATTTTGAACAATTGTAAGCAGTATTGGGATGGAGCCAACTAGACTCTTGCAGGGTCTGCCAACAATTTGCTTTGCAGCCAAAATAAAAAAAGGGTGGGAGTATGCAGTTTTACAAAGTCAGTTTGCCTCGCTTTGCTTCAGAAAGAGAGAAAAAAGCTTCTTGTGGTAGCCAGCTGCTTTCTTGGTGGAGCAAGAGAAACACCATCTAACCACAGAACAGAGAGTTGTTTTGTGGGGTGTCTTATCAAAACTAAGGAGGGAAAGAACAGAGCAACATATGCAGAAATGTCTGCCTTGGTGTTTGCTAATGCTCCTGTGCCTGTATTATCTTGAGACTAACAGGGGGCGCATGACAGCAGTGGGCAGGTCTAAATCAACACACTCTTTCCCTTACAAACATTCACATGCATTCATACACATACACCCCCACCACCCCCTATTCTTTCACTCAGACTTTCTCACCAGGCCACTAAAAGAAAAATTACCACATCAGGCAATTTTCAGGGGAGATCTCAGCATGTTGGGGATTAACTTTCTCTCCCCCCCTTCCCCAGAAATGATGCGGGGTTGAATGTCAAAATTACTGTGCGGTAGTAGGGAGGAATGGCCAAAGAAGAGAGACTGTGGGATCCAGCAGTTCTCCCCTTAACTGCTGCACGGCAGAAAAGAGGTGTGCATGTGTGAGAGAATCAGTATTTTGAATGTTTTCCAATGAATACAACATTAGAATGAAGCCACACCTCTACAAAGTCTCTGGTATTATGCAGTTGATTTGTTAAAGGCACAATCGCCCCTCTTTGGTGTTGAAGTTAAAGCTGTCCCTGTGACTGAAGGACATGGTGCTGTCATATCATATGTGTCACTTAAACTATTTTAATTCCTACTAAATACAATGGGACACACTACTGAATAAATGTGCATAGGATTGTGCTGTGAGCCTCTCTGCTGCTTTGGGTGTACATGTATGAAAGACAGAAATGCCATTTAAAAATATGCTTGTTAAGAGATTTTTAAATTAACTGATGACCATGTTTGGCAGTTAGATTTATAATGGTGTTTCAACCTTCCTGAATTTATTTATGTTGCTTTTTAATGAACAGATGTTTCGTAAGAAGCAAATTTTACAGGACAATTGTATACTCAGAAGTAACAACCATTGAGTACAATAGAGGTGTACTCCCAGGTAAGCAGGTATAGAATTCCATACACAGAAAGAGGGTGTTCTGTTGCAGAGAAATGCCTCTTCTTTTTTTTATAGTCATGGGGGGGGCATGGTTATGAAAGCTGTTGTGATGAACTCCTGCACTTCTAAATTCACCACTATCAACACAGGAAGACAGAGCTAAAATTGCCAGAGTGGTTTAACAGTCAGCCCCTCTTCCCAGAGAACACTGGGAATTGTAGTTCTGTGGAGGGAATAGGGGTCTCCTAACAACTTTCAGCACCCTTCACAAACTACACTTCCTAGAATTCTTTGGGGTAAGCCAATACTGTTTAAAGTGGAAAAATAGTAGAATAAATGCATGGTGTGAATGTGGCCTAAGTTTTAAAAACTAGGAAAAGGCAAAAGATTTGAATAAAATTTTAAAAACCCAGAATATTCAGTTGACAAACACAATATTGATCCAATTTAGACCCATTAATACACACAACTGTTTTCCCTTGGATCTTTTAAAGATATCTTTATTGAAGTTTTCAGCAGAAAGAAAACTACTTAAACCCAACAGCATTTTGTGAATTGGCTGTCAATTCTTTAATGGCATGAAATGGAGTATAACTTCTGGTTTGGAACTATTTTTCTCCCACACACCCCACTTTACTACCATCTGCTGGTCTATCGCCTTTGGATTAGCAGTGCTGTACAAAGAAGCAGAGTTTGCTATATTTATTCTGCTGCTTTCGTCCTTGTACTTTGGCAAAACAGCATTCTGGATAGAAGATAAAGTGATTGATGAGAAAGTAACAATAGCAATAAGAAAGTTGGAAAAGGCATTTCCCATTACATTGACTTTGGCTAGTAGCTTCACTTGAGGATCAGTGCTGCTACTCCACCCCTTCATTGCAAGCTTTAGAGGCCTGGTTCTTAACACGGCTTAATTTGCACAAAGGAAGGAGCAGACTAAGTTTGATGCAAGAAGGATAGCAAGCACTGAGAGGATATGAGAAGCAGAGCTGTTTGTTGACCGTTTAAGTATGTGCTAGCAGCTCATAAGGTGTCTTGGGTAATAGGGTGACCACTGGAGGAGGATGTTCTGGATGGGAGCATGAATTGAGAAGTGCTGTTTAGATGCTCCTCTGGAAAGTAGAGCGTCTTGTGAATCAGATCTTTGACAACAGAAACATCACCTCTAGCTATGAAAAAGAGAGAAAAACATACATAATCACTAAAGAGAAGTACTGGAGACTTAGCAATGTACTTAAGAAGCAGTATATTATTAGGTCTGGTATTCGTAATCTACATTAAGAACATAAATGAGTATTATTGGGATTACCTCTTGCAATGCATATTCTGTCCTTTAGCAGATGGCACTGGTTTGCAGGAATCTCAGGCTGGATTCATAAAATCATCCCCCTGCATACAAAAGTTGACTTTTTTGCAACCAACTAATGGAGAATTCATCTTATGAACAGATTCAACCACTGATCTTTGCTGGACAGCCAATCAATATGGGTTCTATGATATGAAGCCATAAGGTATTTACCATGTGCTCCAACAAGTTAATGAATACAGTCTTGGCATCCATTTCCAAAAACAGGAAGCTTCATTGAGGATTGGTCTATCAAAGGCAATTTAAATGAAATCTCTATATACAAAGGCAGTAACCAGATGTCTGAAACAAAAATCAGGGAAGGCTATTGCCTTCATGCCCTGCTTCATGAGCTCCCAGAGGCCTCTGGCTCACTGATGTCACAAAAAGAAGCAAGTGTGTTCTACTAATTTCAGTTGCAGAGAAGTGCTTTTAAGTGTACAGACAGCACCTCCCAGCAGCTAAAAATAAAGAGGTGTTCCTGTGCTCAGGTGATGGAACATAGGCAGTTGCCTTGTACAGTCAGACCATTGATCCATCTAGCTCAGTATTGTCTACACTGATTGGCAGCAGCTCTCCAGGGTTTTTCGACAGAGGATATTCCCAGCACTACCTGGAGTTGCCAGGGATTGAACAAGGGAGCTTCTACATGCAAAACATTTTCTATCACAGAACTACAACACTTCCCCAAATTCATGTCCATCCCCATAACTTTTGAATCTGTCCCTACACATAACACAGCACCCTAATTGTAAGGTCTTTAGAACAGGGATGTAATTATGCATCAATGATGTGGTATAAATTAATAAATAGGAACTTTGGGCCACTAGCATGAATGGGCTTCCTTGGTTGAGTAAGTGAGCCATCCATGTGCAGGTTATGTTTCCCTATTCACCCAAGATAGGAACATGCGACTAGTAGAGTTAATTAGGCTTCCTCATTCCAGTTTTTCTTTCTGTTTTCTTCCGTGACTAAGCTCTATCGGACAACTCTTAGAAAAGATGAAATAAGAGCAGATAAAGATAAGAACAGGATCCAGGAGGTATAGGATAAGGCTGAACATGAGGCATGTAGATCTAATTCACAGAGCCTAATAAAAGAGGCAGAGGGCCAAGTGGCTTCTCTGCAGATTTCAGTAATAAAGGCATTGGTGGAGAGTGCCGCTTAAATGGCTACAGCCCTTGTGGAATGAGCAGTGAAGCACAGCAGGCAGTGTTCTTTGTCAGCACAATGCTTGCTTTGGGTTGTGCTTTCCCCCCTAAATAAATAAATAACGATGCAGGGTAAAATGAGACAATTAGGCTGCTGGTCTATCTCAATGATTCAGTTCTTTTAGCATATGTCTTAAGGATCTCACGTCCAATTTATGTCAGGTCCTTTCCACAGGGGAGGAACAATGGAGGCAGAAGGAGGGAATAATTAGGTTCTGTGACTTGTGAAAGGTTGAGTAGAATGAGGGTTGGGTCTGGACCACTGTATCCCTGTAAAAAATACCTCATTCCTTGTTAATGGGGAACACACTGAGTTGAGATACTTGCCTGGCTGATGCAATGGCCACCAGGAACACTGTCTTTATGGATAAGAGACAGAGGAAAATTAATATTTCCTATACAGCTTGGGACGAGGATAACTTAAAGACCATCTTACCGCTTATATACCCAGAAGATCACTACACTCTGCAGGTGAGGGCCTCCTGCAGATACCATCTTATCAGGAGGTCCGTTTTGCACAACATAGGAAATGGACCTTTAGTGTAGTGGTACCTACCCTTTGGAATTCCATCCCCTTAAATATGAGACAGGCACCATTTGTGTTATCTTTTCAGTGCCTACTGAAGACCTTCCTCTTTCAACAAGCAGAGACCTTATACCAGTCTCTGTTGGATTTGCTTTTTAAGATGTTTTTAAACCTTTTTTAAAAGATGTTTTTAAAGCTTTTAAAAATGTTTTAAAATATGTTTTGTTTTAATATGTTTTTAAGGATGTTTTTGTTTTAAAGTCTTTTTATGATGGTTTAAAGTGTTTTTAGTGCTTTTGTTTGCTGCCCTGGGCTCCTACTGGGAGGAAGGGTGGGATATAAATTTAATAAATAAATAATAAATAAATACTTAACAATGATGCAGCCCATTCAGACAGCATCAGCTGCATAAAGGAGTTGGGCAGTGGGATAGACCTTTTTGGAATCATTGTAGGAGGAAAAATAGATACAGCTGGACTGGTTTGGGGTTCAGGGAGCACAAACACAGTACAGAAATGGCTTCAATAACAAGAAAGGGGCAGTCACGTTCTTTTAACAGTGTGGCTCTTGGCATTTCCTCTGACTGTAACATAGAGCTCCACTGGCCCTCTTTCTTTTCAGACTTTGCTTTGGATTCATTGTCTAGATTCAGTGACTCTAATCATCTGGAAGAAGAAAGGATTTTTCAGGGGGGGAGGGCGGTTCCTCTTCTACTTCAGGCTCCTGTGAGGGAGTATGTGCCCTGTGTGGATCCTTGCCTTTGGGAGTGGCCAGAGGATTTGGTATGTCACAATCATATCATTCCAAGAAACAGAGGTGAATAGTCTTTTCGTGCTGTGATTTATCACTTGGCTTGGAGGCTGTTTTGGGGGGACCCTGAAAAGGAGGACAAGCGGCTACAGCACTTCCTTTATATATATATAAATATATTATTTTTTAGCTTCTTGATCAGATTCCTCAGTAATGCCTCTGAGACTTTAATTAGCTCCAGAGAAAAGATGGGAGCGAGGGCAGGATGTGCAGGCTGTTTCCTTTGTTGCCTGGCATTTGGATGGAAATGGGAAAGACCAGCCTGATTATGTACTGGATTAAGCAAAGGATACAGTGAAGGTTCCCCACTGGTGGTCTCCAAGGGCCTTTGATGGTAAATTTTGATACTGCATTGAAAGGGAAAATGGCCACTCATGGAATAAAGGAAGGGGAGAAAATAGGACTCCAATCAGCATCTTCCCTTGAATGCACTGACTGCATCTGGGCTAAATGTACTCTTGTGCTTCAACTTGCCTTCCCAGCAATGGCTGGGAGTTGCAGTGAGAGCCTGGCTTGCCTCCATTGGCGCTGGCTGATCCACACTACTAAGAGACTTCAAGCAAGAAACATTTTGGTGGAATGGTGCTCAGAGTATCTTTTCATTTTTGCCTTGTCTGGAAATTGGAAGTGTTTTTCTTTACTTCCTAAGCCTCTTTCATTTTGGTCCTGCCTGTCGGGGCCACTGCAGAGTGGGAGATGCCAGAGAGGTAAAGAGAAGGCCAGAGAAAAATGGAAGGGAAAAATAATTTTATTTTGTTCATTTGTTTTGTAAGAAAGAGAGGGAGCAAACAAGAAAAAACGGGCTGAGAAGAAAGAGAGAATCCGGAGCACATGCCAGAATGGAGGAGAGAGGAAGAGACTATCTTCAGTGTGTGAAGGCAGGGACTAAAACGGAAAGAGAACCTGAAATGAGGGAGCCTAATTATTAACTCTAATTGTTACATGTCCCTGCCTTGGGCAAACAGGGAAACATAAACTGTATGCAGATGGCTCACTATTCAACCAGAGAAGTAATACAACATAATATTCTGCATTCTGCTTCCTCAACATATTCCCAGGCCATGGTCTGAAGGCACATGAGGCCAGCAGGGTCAGGACTGGTCAGTGCCAGGATGGGAGACCACCTGGGGATTCTATCATGAAAAGAAAGGCAAGGTATAAATGTAATAATAAATAAATAATAAATACTAAATTGGTTGTAAAAATACTTAAACATTTGTCAACATCGTGGACAGGGAGGGAAATTACCAATCAGATTTTTAAAATATGTTTTCCATAAATATATTCTAATCACAGAATTTAGTGAATTTCAGGGTGCAATTCTAAATTTAATATTTATGGTTCTTGTCTCTTTCTGCTCTTTTTCTGTCTTAGAAAAGAGGTTGTGGCTTGCCAAGATATATGACAAAGCACACTATGGTGAGGCACAATACCCTCTGACCATTAACTAACTCAGCAGTTTTCCCCAGGCAGCCTGGACGCTGACTCCCAAGTGTATGAGGCTTGTGACATACCCACACCCAGCTGGAGCAAGAGATCTTTGTATTCAGAGTTGCTCTCTAGTATCTTCAGCAAATTGGTGGATTCCATCCTCTCCAACTGCACATCCCAATAGATGTAGATCTTTTGGTTGAAACTGACGTATACCAAACAAGGGCTATTGAAGCCTCCTTTGCAGGCATAGAGACCTAGAGAAATGAAAGCAACCATTATTCAATGATCAATGATCAAAGTAGATGGGAAAGAACTCCAGAAAAAAGATGGATAAGATGGGGCTATATCTGGTATGCACAAAGCCAGAGGAGGAGATGCATGATGAAAGGAAAAAAGGGGGGAAACAGCAGAAGAAGCCAATGTGGCTTCACAAAAAGATTAGAGAGGACCTGAAAACAAAAAAGGAGACATACAGGAAGTGGAAAGAAGGCCAGGACACAAAGGAAGAGTACAGACAGGAATCACGGAATTACAGGGATGATGTCAGGAAGGCTAAAGCTGAGAATGAGCTGAGGCTAAAAGCAACAAAAAAGCTTTCTTCAGGTATGTCCATAGTAAAAGACAGAGAAAAGAGATGGTGGCACAGCTACTCAATGAGAATGGCAAAATGATAACGACAAAGAAAAGGCAGAAGTGCTCAATTCCTACTTTGGCTCAGTCTCCTCCCCAAAAAGGGTTTATGACACTCCCGGGAAACATGAAGTGGAAGGGGCAGGATTGGAGCTTGAGATTGATAGACAAATGGTCAAGGAATACCTAATCACGTTGAGTTCAAATTGGCAGGGCCCGATAAACTGCATCCTAGAGTATTGAAGGAACTGGCTGAAGAACTCTCAGAACCACTGTCTATTATCTTTGCGAAATCATGGAGGACCGGTGAAGTGTTGGATAACTGGAGGAGAGCTAATGTTGTCCCTATCTTCAAAAAGGGCAAGAAGGAGGAAGCGGGAAACTACAGACCAGTCAGTCTAACATCAATCCCTGGAAAAATTCTGGTGGAGATTATAAAGCAGTCAATCTGTAAGCACCTTGAAAACAATGAAGTGATTACTAGGAGCCAACATGGATTTATGAAAAACAAATCCTGCCAAACTCATTTTTTGATTGGGTAACCTCCCTTGTAGACTGTGGGAATGCTGTGGACATAATATACCTCGACTTCAGCAAAGCGTTTAACAAAGTGCCCCATGATATTCTGATTACCAAACTAGCTCAATGTGAGCTGGATGGAACAGCTATCAGGTGGATCCACAGTTGGCTCCAGAACTGGACTCAAAGAGTGCTTATCAATGGTTCCTTCTCAAACTGGGCGGAAGTAAAGAGTGTGGTACCACAGGGCTTGGTCCTGGGCCCAGTGCTCTTCAACATTTTTATTAATGACTTGGATGAGGAGGTACAGAGCATGCTTATCAAATTTGCAGATGATACAAAATTGGGGGGCATAGCTAATACCGTGGAAGACAGAAACAAAATTCAAAGGGACCTTGATAAACTGGACATTGGGCTGAAAACAAGAGAATAATAAATAATAATAAATTTTATTTTTCAGCCGCCTATCTGTCTGGGTTAGGGACACTCTAGGCGACAAACAACAAGAATAAAAACAATCCATATACATCAACATAATCAAATTTTAAGCTAAAAAACCATTCATTAATTCAGAACATAAATTAATCTGTCCCAATCTTGTAGCCTGAACAGCCAGGTCTTCAAGGCTCGGCAATAGCTGGACAGGGAGGGAGCATGTCTGAGATCGAAAGGGAGAGAGTTCCAGAGGGTGGGGGCCACAACAGAGAAGGCCCTCTCTCTGGTCCGCACCAGCCTAGCTGTTCTCACCGGTGGGACCGAGAGAAGGTCTTGCGAGGCTGATCTCGTCAGGCGGCACAATCGGTGATTCTGGAGGCGTTCCTTCAGATATACTGGACCGAAACCGTATAGGGTTTTAAAGGTCAACACCAACACCTTGAATTGGGCCCGGTAGACAACTGGTAGCCAGTGAAGATCTAATAACACTGGGGTGATATGATCCCAGCGACGGCTATGCGTAATCAAGCGTGCCGCCCCGTTCTGTACCAGCAGTAATTTCCGGACCATTTTCAAGGGTAACCCCACGTAGAGCGCATTGCAATAGTCTAGGCGAGAGGAGACCAGGGCATGTATCACCTGAGGGAGCAGGTGAACAGGAAGATAGGGACGCAGTCTCCGTATCAGATGTAATTGATACCAAGCTGCCCGGCTCACTGCTGTAATCTGAGCCTCCATGGACAGCTGGGAGTCAAGTATGACCCCAAGACTGCGGACCTAGTCCTTCAGGGGTAAACTTACCCCATCAAGCATCAGGTCAGTAATTCCTAACTTCCTTTTATCTCCCACAAGTAATACCTCAGTCTTGTCGGGGTTCAGCTTCAGCCTATTCTCTCCCATCCACCCACTTACGGATTCTAGGCACTTGGACATGGTATTCACAGCCAACTCTGGTGAGGACTTAAAGGAGAGATAGAGCTGAGTGTCATCTGCGTACTGATGGCACTGCAACCCAAAACTCCTGATGATTGCTCCCAGCGGTTTCACATAGATGTTGAATAGCATGGGAGAGAGGATAGAACCCTGTGGCATTCCACAATGAAGAGGCCAAGGGTCTGAAACCTCATCTCCCAATGCCACCCGTTGCTGCCTATCCGAGAGATAGGAACGGAACCACTGCAAGACAGTGCCTCCTATTCCTAATCCCTCTAGGCGGTTTAAAAGGATACCGTGGTCAACGGTATCGAAAACCGCTGAGAGGTCCAGGAGGACAAGGAAGGTGTATTCACCCCTATCCAATGCCCTCCGCATATCATCTACCAGAGCGACCAAGGCTGTTTCCGTACCATGACCAGTCCTAAAACCCGATTGGTATGGATCTAAATAATCCGTTTCCTCCAAGTGTGTCTGTAATTGCGCAGCCACCACCCTCTCAATCACCTTGCCCAAGAATGGTAAATTAGAGACTGGGCGAAAGTTGTTTAACTCTTGGGGATCCAAGGACAGTTTTTTAAAGATGGGCTTTATTACCGCTTCCTTGAGGGCTGATGGCATTGCACCCTCTTGCAAGGATGCATTCACCACCGCCTTGATCCCTTCGCCCAGTCTCTCTTTACAGCTCATGATGAGCCATGATCAACCAGACAGGTGGTCGGCTTCACAGTACAGAGCACCTTGTCCACTTCCTCAGAGAGAAGAGGCTGAAACCGATCCCAACAGACCGGAATGCAACTGGCCGACTCTGGTCCACTTCCTGTCTCCACGGCGAGCGGAAGCGTGCTCTTCAGACGCTCGATTTTGTCGGCAAAGTGTTTAGCAAAAGTATCACAGGAGATTTTAGAATGTTCCATGGGTTCCTGAGCAACTGGACCGACCAGGCTTCGGACCACTTGGAACAATCTCCTGGGACAGCACTCTGCCGACGCAATAGAGGCAGCAAAGAAATTTCTCTTTGCTGCCATTGTTGCCACCTGGTAGGCAGCTATTGCTGCTCTAACCCGTGTCCGATCGTCTTCAGTGCAAGATTTCCGCCACCGGCGCTCAAGTCGTCTCACCTCCTGTCTCAGACCCTGCAACCATGGTGTGTACCAAGGTGCTGTCTGAGTTCTGTTCAGGGGGAGAGGACGTATCGGAGCCACTCGGTCCACCGCCCTGGCGATCTCCTTATTCCACTCCATCACCAGGGATTCGACTGGGCGACCTCCAGTCAGCTCCATATCCCCCAGCGCATTCAGGAATCCTTTGGGCTCCATCAGGCGTCTGGGGCGGACCATTCTAATAGGTCCTTGTCCCCTGCGGAGGGCGTGCGGCATCGAGAAATCTATATTCACCAGATAGTGATCTGACCATGACATGGGGTTAGAAGAATTCACCCCCATTTTCAGAGCACTATCCTCCCCTCCCGAGACAAACACAAGGTCGAGAGCATGACCGGCTACATGGGTAGGCCCTATATTACTAAGGTGCAGATCCCAGGAAGTCATGGCTTCCATGAAATCCCGATGGGCTCCTGTGAGGACAGCCTCGGCATGTACGTTGAAATCCCCCATCACCACAAGATTGGGGGAGAGCAATCGCACAGCCGAGACTACCTCGAGCACCTCAGTCAGGGATTCTGCTGCGCAGCGGGGTGGGCGGTACACAAGCAGAATCCCTAAACTGCCCTTTGGGCCCAGCCTCCAGTACATGCAATCAACAAACTTGGTCTCGTGGAGAGGGGGTCTGGCAAAACACAAAGATTCCCGGCAGATAACTGCCACTCCCCCTCCCCGCCTCCCAATCCTCGGCTGCTGTGCATATCGGAAACCGGCTGGACACATGGCCTCAAGTATAGGAGCTGAGGCCTCATCCAGCCATGTCTCCGTAATACATACCAGGTCTGCGTCCTCATCCAGGATCATATCCTGGATGAGTGATGTTTTCTGTACCACAGACCTGGCGTTACACAGCAGCAACCGAAGATTGGATGGAGTTCTGCTTCCCCCAGGTATCTTCTGGTGGTGAACAGGCCCGGAACAAGGGATGGATATTAAGCATCTATCCCTAGTTCCCTGATGCCGGCTTGGCCTGCTACCCATGCCCCTACAGAATCTGCAGCCTAGCGTTTCAATATTGTGGCCCCCCACCCCCCCACACACTAACCCCCTCTGATCTACACATAGCTCCCTCCGGTACGCCGACAGGCAGGCCTTCTCCTTCGGTACAGTAAAAACAGTAAAACAACCCCCCACCCAAAAGGAGTCACGTCTGCCAGGCAGCAGTCCCACTGGGAAGGGTGGTGGAGGTGGTGTTCCAACAGCAGCAGCAACAGCTGGCTTTCCTTCCCTGGGTGGCGATATTCTCCTTCTTCCTGCAGGCACTGGGTCTCCCAGGCCACCTCAGCCAGCCGGCTTATGTATCCCTCCAAAGAGGGACAGGTGATGGAAATTAGTCACAGCTGGCTGGGTACCTGGGACCTGGTCCTGCAGGAGGCACGTCTGAATGAAATTCAGCAGGGATAAATGCAAAGTTACTTAGGAAAAAGAAACCAAATGCACAGTTATAAGATGGGGGATACTTGGCTCAGCAGTACGACATGTGAGAAGGATCTTGGAATTGTCGTTGATCACAAGCTGAATATGAATCAACAGTGTGATGTGGCTGCAAAAAAGGCAAATGCTATATTAGGCTGCATTAACAGAAGTATAGTTTCCAAATCACGTGAAGTATTAGTTCCCCTCTATTCAGCACTGGTTAGGCCTCATCTTGAGTACTGTGTCCAGTTCTGGTCTCCACACTTCAAGAAGGATGCAGACAAACTGTTTCAGAGGAGGGCAACAAGGATGATCAGGGGACAGGAAACAAAGCCCTATGAGGAGAGACTGAAAGAACAGGGCATGTTTAGCCTGGAGAAGAGAAGACTGTGGGGAGATAGGAAAGCACTCTTCAAGTACATGAAAAGTTGTCACACAGAGGAGGGCCGGGATCTCTTCTCGATCATCCCAGAGTGCAGGACACGGAATAATGGGCTCAAGTTGCAACAGGCCAGATTTCAACTGAACATCAGGAAAAACTTCTTAACTGTTAGAGCAGTGCGACAATTGAAACAATGACCTAGGGAGGTAGTGGGCTCTCTGACACTGGAGGCATTCAAGAGGCAGCTGGACAGGCATTTTAAAGTGTATTTTAATAGCATTTTCATCATTATTTGTATTTTGGATGTTGTTTGGTTCTTTTATTGTTTGTTTGTTTTGTTTTCTTGATTTATTGTATTTATTGTATTTATACATTGCTTGTTTTTTATCTTTTTGTACACCGCCCAGAGAGCCTTCGGGCTTAGGGCGGTATATAAATTAAATTAAATAAATAAAATAAATAAATCTGCTGGGAATGCTTTGATTTGGATTCCTGCATTGAGCAGGGGGTTGGACTTGATGGCCTTACAGGCCCCTTCCAACTCTACTATCCTATGATTCTATGAATCCTGGTCCCCCAGATCATATTCCTAGGGCAGTACCATATCTCAGAGAGGAAGTCAGGTCTCCTGCTCCCCTGGTGCATTCACTACAGCTGCCCAATTTCCCTGCTTTTTAAAGTTTGATAGAAATATCTGTGGGCTATAGGTACCTTCTTAAACCGCAAGGTTTTTTGCCTATTAGTGAATTTCTCTGCTTTTTAATCTGGGAGGTAAGAAATGGGATCCTGTGCAAGTATGCTGAGAATGGATTCATCATTTGCATGCTTATTGAGTTCAGTGGGATTTACTCTGCTGCAATCATGCTTTGGATAAATGAAACTGACCACAGGGGAGGGGAAGGGAGGAGGAGGAGGAGGGAGGGGAGGAAAGGCAGAGGGGAGAAGGGGGATGGGAGCAGGCAAGAGGGGGAGGGGAGGAGAAGGAAAGGTTTGATCATTTGCGTGTTTATGGAGTTCAGTGGGAAGTGTAGTTAGTGAAGGGTGTTGAGAGTTGGCAAGAGACACCCTGTTGCCCTCACAGACCTTCAATCAGAGTGGCTGACTGTTAAACCAGTCTGGCCACCAGAGCGTTCTCAGGGGAATAGAAGTCTCCTCTCAGCACCTTTCACAAACTACACTTCCCAGGATTCTTTGGGAGAAGCCATGACTGTCTAAAGTGAAATCAAAGTCTGGTGTGGGTGTGGCCCCGATTAGGCAAGCCCATCAGCTGTGAGTCTGGCTTTTAGAACAGCAACAGTTGGTTCTTACGGAGCATACCTGACATTATCATTCAGTTCAATGCAAAAATTATTAAATTAATTAAAAATTAGCCAGGCATTTTTTTAACTTTTAAACTGCAGAAGATGAAGGCCAGAGTATGGGGCAAGGTCAGTAATAGGATTACACGGCTGATTTTTAAGATTATGAGAACTCTGGAAGAAAAAAGTCCAAAAGGGTTTTTTCCCTCTTTTTAGACTTTGAACTCTAGATTCTCACTGTTTTGTGTATTGCCATGAAATTAAGCAAGCGTTTCTGAGTTCAAAACTATACGTTTTGTAAGGTTTTGTAAGCATCAGAATGGCATATTAAATTTTCAATTTAACATTGCGGAATGTGAAAAATCCACACTGGCTACAGCCACTCTTGTGGCTGTATAATCGATCTGGAATAGATGCTTTAAGTGCTAAATAAAAAATAAATTTCTTACTCTCTTCAAGAGTAAAAATATTTTTACAGCAGGCTCTCAGGAGGTGGAAGTAAAATCTGTGGTTTCAATCATATGGATTTGCCTAACTTGTCCAAAATCTGGCAGTTTATAAGTTCTAGATTCTCTCTCGCCCCCTCCCCTCCAAGTTATCCACTAGCTATCATAAAACTCTTCAAAAAGTTTAAAATGTGTTGTCGTACAAACTCATTCTGCTGGCAGTTTGGGACCATTGGGGTCCACTTTAAAATCATGTGGTAAAAAGAAAGCTATTGGATAGCAGGAATGTCACTCCATGTATGTTGAAGGAACCTGTCTTCAAATATTGACCTGGTTTGCACACAGAGCTAAACCGAAGTATGGCTTAGTGCAGAGGTTGGAAAAGTTACTTTTTTGAACGCCCATCAGCCCAATCCAGTGGCCATGCTGGCTGGGGCTGATGGGAGTTGTAGTTCAAAACAGTAACTTTTCCAAGCTCTGGCTTCGTGTGACTAAGCAAGCATGTGGGTACTCAGAGTAAAACTTCCAGATAGTTCAGTTGTCTCCCAGTCCTGCTGCTGCCATGCTTTGGCTTAGCATTAATTTGAACTCGGGCTTGTGGCAAAGTGGTACTTTGGGTTGCTTCTTTGGGCTGCTATAAGAGTTGAGAATATGTGAAGATCCTGGTAAGATGAGAATTTCTTCTTGGAGCATGAAAGTGGGTTTGATTAGAGTGTCTGGCGTGGGATCCATTTGAAGGGACCAATCTGACTCAAAGGGGTATTTTACCTGGAGATATAATGGGTGTGCTCTATAGGAGCTACTGTGGTTTAATCTGGTTTTTCTGAGGGCTACTGAAGACATGTTCTTAGTCTGAGATTAGATAGATTGTTTTTGCTGCTTAATTGTAAACACTAGGACCAATTAATGTAAATTGTTAATGGACTGTTGAATCTTACTGCAATTTTCAATGTAGTGGTATGTTTTTTAATGGTTTACCAACATGTACAACCTTATTTAAATGTTGCCAATTTGTTGTGAAATGAATTACTGGAAATAAGAGCTTGTATTTTGCTTCATGCTATTATCTTGCTGTTATTTAATGTGAGATAGTGTTTTACTGTTAATCTGGATTCTGTTTTAGCACTGTTCTTGCTAGACGTTAGTATGAATTGTTAGTGGATCATCCAGCCTTAGTGTACTACTTAAATTATAATATAAGGTGATTTAATGGCCCCACTGAAATTTTGATTCTAAATATTTTGCCAATGTTTTCTGAATAGTCTTGTTACTGATCTCAAGTAAAGTACTCTTTTGGCGGAAGAGAAGGGTAAAAATGTTTTAAATAAACATTTCATTAAATATACATTATTGGAATGTTGCTGTTTTATTTTCTACAATTATCTTATTGTACCGTATATTCCGGAGTATAAGACGACTTTTTAACCCAGGAAAATCTTCTCAAAAGTCGGGGGTCGTCTTATACGCCGGGTGCAGCAGCAGCGGCAGTCAACTAGCCTCCCAACAGCTGCGGTATGAGGAAGTCAGGGAGAGGCGCCCTCGCCTCGCTGGTCTCCTGATCCCGAGAGCAGCGAGGGTGGAGAAGCCGAGGACGTGAGTACCGCGCTGTCCCAGGGAAAAGCAGATCTGGCAGGGATGGGGTTGGCAGTGACTTTCCTTCCTCCGCGGGAGGGGTTCTTCCTTTGCAGCAGCGGCGGTGCTGGTGGTTGTATCCCCTCCCGGTGTTATGGCACTACGACTACTTCAGCATGGGCGTCAGTAGTGCCTCCTCCCTTCCAAACTCTTGTCACTCAGAAGACGACGGAGGAGGAGGAGGATCTTGGCCCCCAAACCCTCTCTGCAGTCCCCTTTCCAAGGGGGAAGAGGAACACCCCGATTGTTGATAAACTCTCCGGTTTCCATGCCCTCTGCCTCTTTTTAGACTCGGTCGGGCCTGGTTTTGCTTCTGTCAGTAACGCTGGCTGGGGTCTCGTGCCATTCTTTTCTTTGATGTCCCGCGAAAGTTGTTTCTTCCATGGGCGGGCCCCGCCGTGCTTTGGCCGACGGCATGAGGTGGAGTGTGGAGAAGCAGCTCCTTCAGTTGCAGGCGAGGGCGGCTCGAAGATATTGGGGCAGCCGGGAGTTATTAAACGTAAGAATTAGTTGTTCTCCCTCCCACCTCCCCGGCGGATTTGCCTGCTGCTACTAAGTTGCAACTGGAGGGGAAGGGGGGGAGAAAAGAATTCAAGATTTTTGTTTTATAGCCCTGGGAGTCAGGGGGGTGGAGTAATGTTGGGTGTTAGACATGCACTAGGGGAAGGCGGTGTTGCTGGATGCCTTAAGCCGGACGTGCTAGGCAGCTGTTGGGTGGCCCCCTCAGCTTCTGCGGCTCCCGGCGGAGCTAATGCGCTGGTAGATGGTGCGTCTCTCATTCTTCCGCCTCCTGTGCAACTTTTGCACAACTCGTACATCGCCACCGACTTGGCGCGCGGCACTGGGTGCTACTGAGCTGTGCTGCTTCCCGCAGCCCGGCTCCATCGCGCTCAACACAAACCCTCCTCCGGATTTTTTTTTATTACCGTATATTCCGGCGTATAAGATGACTTTTTAACCCAGGAAAATCTTCTCAAAAGTCGGGGGTCGTCTTATACGCCCAGTCGTCTTATACGCCGGAATATACGGTACTTTATTAGGATGTTTTGTGTGAACCATTTAGGCACAGTTCACCATGTAAAGATGGCACACAATCAGAAGCTATGAGGCTGCCTTGGTACTGAGTCAAACCTCTAGATGATCTAGTCCAAGGGTGAGGAGCTGGATCCAGCCAGTGAGACAGATCTTGACCTCCCGCAACCCCCTGGGCCTCTGTGACAGGTGAGCAGGGCTGCCCATCTGCCAAACACCTGTTATCACCATTTTCTTTTGGTTTAATTCCAAGCCCTTCTTCCTTTGCCCACATAGTTTGAAATACAACCTCACAGGCAAAGGAAGTGGGCTTTGTAGCCACTCACCAACTGATCAGCAAGTACTGCAAATCCTGCTTCCTTTGTCCATGTGATTTGAAATCAAACCATGTAGGCGAAGCTTTTCCCTGTGGGGCTTGCTATGAGCACCAATCAGCTGATTGGCACTGACAGCAATCGCCACTTGGGGCAAGGATTGGTTCCCAGTTGGGAACTCTGTAGTGCAGCCAGTGTGACTTGCTGTCAGTGTCAATCAGCGCTGACAGCAAGATTTGCTTGCCAAGGAACAAGCAGGAACACACTTTAAGCCTCCATTGTTCCTTTGCAGTCACCTTTACCTGGCAGTAGCTCTCCAAGATGTTGGGCAGAGGTCTTGCCCAGTCCTAATACTGAAGATTTAGCAGGAAATGATAGGGACTGAACTTCTTGCAGGCATCTGGGTGACCACTGTGAGAACAGAATGCTGGACTAGATAGACATTTAATCTGAGCCAGCAGGGCTCTTTTATGTGCTTATGAAAATTGTAGTTTAATGATATGGATAGAACAAGAGCCCTGTTCCAAAAGGTTAGAGAAATGAAAGGGATATTTAAACCAAGAGTAGGGATGTTGAATAATCAACAGGGGAACACACTGACTGACCGAGATGAAATAAAAGGAAGATGGAAGCAATACACTGAAGAACTCTATAAAAGAGATGCCAGAATGATAGATTCATTCATGGAGGAACCATATGATGAAGAACCAGAAATTTTGGAATGCGAGGTGAAAGCTGCTCTTAAAATACTTGGAAGAAACAAATCACCAGGAATAGATGTCATACCAATAGAGTTGCTACAAGCTACTGAGACTGAATCAGTCCAAATTTTGACTAGAATCTATCAAGAAATATGGAAAACTAAACAATGGCCCACAGACTGGAAGCGTTCCATATACATCCCAATTCCAAAGAAAGGGGATACCAGGGAATGCAGTAATTATCGAACTATTGCCTTAATATCCCATGCAAGTAAAGTAATGCTCAAGATTCTACAACAAAGGCTCTTACCATATATGGAGCGAGAAATGCCAGACGTCCAAGCTGGATTTAGAAAGGGAAGAGGTACCAGATATCATATCGCAAACATACGTTGGTTAATGGAACGGACCAAGGAATTTCAGAAGAAAATCACCCTGTGCTTTATAGATTACAGCAAAGCCTTTGACTGTGTAGATCATGAAAAACTATGGAATGCTTTAAAAGAAATGGGGGTGCCACAGCATCTGATTGTCCTGATGCGCAACCTATACTCTGCACAAGAGGCTACTGTAAGGACAGAATATGGAGAAATTTCCCCATCGGAAAGGGTGTGAGACAGGGGTGTATTTTATCACCCTATTTATTTAATCTGTACGCAGAAGGTATCATACGGAAAGCAGGATTGGACTAAGATGAAGGAGGTGTGAAAATTGGAGGGAGAAAGATCAATAATTTAAGATATGCAGATGATACCATACAGAAACCAGTAATGATTCAAAACGAATGCTGATGAAAGTTGAAGAGGAAAGCACAAAAGCAGGACTACAGCTGAACGTCAAAAAGACTAACGTAATGACAACAGAAGATTTATGTAACTTTACAGTTGACAAGGTCATTGAACTTGTCAAGGATTATCAATACCTTGGCACAGTCATTAACCAAAATGGAGACAATAGTCAAGAAATCGGAAGAAGGCTAGGACTGGGGAGGACAGCTGTGAGAGAACTAGAAAAGGTCCTCAAATGTAAAGATGTATCACTGAACACTAAAGTCAGGATCATTCAGACCATGGTATTTCCGATCTCTATGTATGGATGTGAAAGTTGGACAGTGAAAAAAGCTGATAAGAGAAAAATCAACTCATTTGAATTGTGGTGTTGGAGAAGAGCTTTGCGGATACCACAGACTGCAAAAAAGACGATAAAAATGGGTGTTAGAACAAATTAAACCAGAACTATCACTAGAAGCTAAAATGATGAAACTGAGGTTATCCTACTTTGGACACATCATGAGAAGACATGATTCATTAGAAAAGATAATAATGCTTGGAAAAACAGAAGGAAGTAGAAAAAGAGGAAGGCCAAACAAGAGATGGATTGACTCCATAAAGGAAGCCACAGACCTGAACTTACAAGATCTGAACAGGGTGGTTTATGACAGATGCTCTTGGAGGTCACTGATTCATAGGGTCGCTATAAGTCGTAGTCGACTTGGAGGCACATAACAACAACGATATGGAGCTGTACTATTGAGCTATGCCCCCATGACTAAAAATAGTATAGCAGTACTACACTTGATCTTAGCCAAAAGGCTGAGAGGCAATGAAAAATATGTGCTCTACCAATAAGTTAAAAACATTTTATCACATATGTAATAACCAGTTATTACCCAAGTATATGGATCTGCTGCTAGGAAAGCGGCTCACCTGCACAGAAGGCGCTCACATTTTCATCTACTTGGAACCTAGCCACAGTCCGGCCATGGTCTATGATATATGTCTGTCCATCCCAAGCACAAGCAATCACCTCTTCATGGCCATTTCCCTAGAAGAGTTCAAACATTTCTGATTAGCACAAGGAGTTACAGTATCTGTGGTACTGTAGAAATCTCATCAATCAGTTACAGCAATACCCATATGTGAATTCGTCTGGGCCAGCTTGTCACTAATGTCAAATAAGGGAAGACAAAACAAAAACCTAGCCTAATGAATATAAATACAAATACAAATACAGCCAACCTAGAGGATACAATGGACAGTATACAACTAAATAAAAGCACTAACACAAACAGATTTCCCCCCTCATGCACCCTGCACCATTCCCAAATCTGTTCTGGAGAGTTGTGGGAACCTCCAAAACAAATTTAGGGGGTGCGCAAGAAGAAGAGTGGGGGAGAACATTCCACTGAGCATGGAGAAAACTTTTGGTGCTGATGGAATGTTCTCCTTAGCGTTACAAACCAATAGCAGCAAAGCATTGGGGGGGGGGAGATAGCAGTCAAACTTTATAGCCCCCTGTATCAACACAGGATCCATCAATATGGCTCTTTTGCTAGCTAAAGTTCACAGGAGCCCAGAGAATGGTCCATGAGGTGTTCTTTTAAAACCTTTTAATCACCTTTTAGCGTTATTTTTGGGATCAGGAACGCCTCCCCTCCGTTTTATAATTTGCAGTAAGTTTGGCTGTATTTTAATTTGTTTGTTTGTTTGTCTGTCTGTTGTTGTGTGAATGAGATTGAGTGAATGTGTGTTTGTGTTTATGTTGTTTAAGTGTTTTGCTGTATTAGATTTATTTTAAGATGTGCCTGGGAGAACATGCCTTGGGCCTCGCAGGGAGATTTTCGGGGGCCCCAATTAACATTGTGACGGGTAATGGGAGGTATGGCGTTGCGAGGAGAACGTGCCAGGTAAGGGGAACTCGTCCCAGACAAGTTGTGTCTGTGCCTTGTTCCGGTTCTCCTCCTATCCACAGGACTGTTGGTTGTACTGTCAGCCAGCTCTCGGATCTCCAGGTGCTGCTTTTAAATGCTAGGTCGGTCGTTAATAAACCCCCCCTTATCCACGATTTGATTGTGGAGAAGGGTGCCGACCTTGTGTGTATTACCAAAACCTGGGTGGGTGAGCAGGGAGGAGTTGTTCTTCCCCAGCTTTGCCCACCTGGGTATTCGGTGCAGCACTGTGGTAGATCTGAGGGCCGGGGAGGCGGGGTTGCTGTGGTCTATCGGAGTTCTTTCTCTCTCACTAAGCACCCTGTCCAGACGGCGACTGGTTTGGAGTGTCTTCATCTTGTGCTGGGCCAAGGAGACAGATTGGGAATACTATTGGTGTACCGCCCACCTTGCTGCCCAATGGCTTCCCTAGCTGAGCTGACGGAGATAGTCTCGGAGGTATTGTTGAGATCCCCCAGACTTGTGGTACTGGGGGATGTCAACATTCATGCCGAGGCTGTCTTGTTCGGGGCAGCTCAGGACTTCATGGCCTCCATGACAACCATGAGGCTGTCTCAAGTTGCTACTGGCCCGACGCATGTATCAGGACATACTCTTGATTTGATCTTCGCCACTGGTCATGGAGATGGTGATCTGAGGGTGGGGTATTTTTCATCTACTCCATTGTCATGGACAGATCACCGCTTGCTGAGCTTTAGACTCACGGCAACCCTTTCCCTCTGCAGAGGTTGGGGACCTATTAAGTTGGTCCGCTCCCAGAGGCTTATGGATCCTGTTGTTTTCCAGAGCGCTCTGGGAGTTTTTCCGGCTGATAGCACTGGCACTCCTGTCGAGGCCATGGTCAATCTATGGAATGCGGAGATGACCCGGGCCATTGACATGACCCGCGCGCCCCCTTCGGTGCAGAACTCAAACAGCACCGTGGTATACCCCGGAGCTGAGAGTGATGAAGCAAGAGAGAAGGAGGCTAGAGTGCAGGTGGAGGCAAACTCCTGACGGATGTAGTCATTCTTTGGTGAGTGCTTCCACTAAGTTGTATGTAAAAGCGGTTAGGGCGGCAAAAAAGTCATATTTTGCTGCCACCATTAGATCATCTCTTTGCTGCCCAGCGGAGCTTTTTAGGGTGGTACGAGGGCTTTTACATTCTGGCCCTCCTGATACTAAGGAAACATCGGAAGCTCGCTGCAACGAATTTGCGGAGCACTTCCAGGATAAGATTGCTTGCATCCGTCGGGACTTAGACTCTGATGTTATGACAGATGACTCCATTGAAGTGTCCAGAGCGTGGTCTTGTCCTTCATTGTTGGATGAGTTTCAGTTGGTGCAGCTCGAGGAAGTGGACAAGGTGCTTGGAATGGTGCGGGCGACCACGTCTGCCCTTGATCCTTGCCCATCTTGGCTGGTGAAGGCCAGCAGGGCTGTAACCACCGGCTGGGCCAAAGAGGTGATAAACACCTCCTTGAGAGAGGGAGTAGTCCCTGGTAGTCTCAAGGAGGCAGTAGTGAGACCTCTTCTAAAGAAACCTTCTTTGGACCCAGATATTTTGAACAACTATAGACCGGTGGCAAATGTCCCTTTTTTGGGCAAGGTCCTGGAGCGGGTGGTTGCTGGCCAGCTCCAGGTGCTCTTGGATGAAACCGATTATCTGGATCCGTTTCAATCCGGTTTTAGGCCTGGTTTTGGCACTGAAACAGCCTTGGTCGCCCTGTATGATGACCTTTGTCGGAAGAGGGACGGGGGAGTGTGACCCTGTTGATTCTCCTTGATCTCTCAGTGGCGTTTGATACCATCGACCATGGTATCCTTCTGGGGAGGCTCGCGGAGTTGGGAGTTGGGGGCACTGCTTGGCAGTGGCTCTGCTCCTACTTAGCGGATCGTCGCCAGAAGGTAGTGCTTGGGGAACATTGCTCGACACCCTGGACTCTCCATTGTGGAGTCCCTCAGGGGTCGGTCTTGTCCCCCATGCTCTTTAACATCTACATGCAGCCTCTGGGTGCGGTCATCAGGAGTTTTGGAGTGCGTTGCCATCAGTACGCTGATGACACGCAACTCTACTTCTCCTTTTCACCTTCTTCAGGTGAGGCTGTTGATGTGCTGAACCGTTGCCTGACCGCGATAATGGACTGGATGAGAGCTAATAAACTGAAACTTAATCCAGACAAGACTGAGACACTGTTGGTGAGCTCTTTACCTGCCCAGATGGTGGATGTTCATCCTGTTCTAGATGGGGTTACACTCCCCTTGAAGGAACAGGTTCGTAGCTTGGGGGTCCTTTTTGACCCTTCCTTGTTGCTTGAGGCTCAAGTGGCCTCGGTGGCGCGGAATGCGTTTTACCATCTTCGCTTAGTAGCCCAACTACGCCCCTATCTGGACAGTGACGATCTCGCCTCAGTTGTTCACGCTCTGGTAACCTCTAGACTGGACTACTGTAATGCGCTCTACGTAGGGCTGCCCTTGAAGACCGTTCGGAAACTTCAGCTAGTGCAAAATGCGGCAGCCAGGTTGTTAACGAGGACCCGCTGGTCTGCGCATATAACACCTGTCCTGGCCCGCCTGCACTGGCTGCCTATTTGTTTCCGAGCCAGATTCAAGGTGGTTTTGACCTATAAAGCCTTACACGGTGTGGGACCACAATACCTTGTGGAACGCCTCTCCCGCTATGAACCTACCCGTTCACTTCGTTCAATATCCAAGGCCCTCCTCCGGGTACCAACTCATCAGGATGCCCGGAGGATTGCTATTAGATCTAGGGCCTTTTCTGTGGTGGCCCCCGAACTGTGGAACAGCCTACCTGTGGAGATACGCCTGGCGCCTTCGGTACTTTCTTTTAGGCGCCAGGTTAAGACCTGGCTATACTCCCAGGCTTTTTAATGTTCAATGTGTTTCATTTAATTTTTTTTTTCGTTTAACTTGTTGCTGATTTTATTGTAATTTTATTGTAATATTGTATTTTAATCTTGTTTTGTTCACCGCCCAGAGAGCTATTCGCTATGGGCGGTTTAAAAATGAAATAAATGAAATGAAATGAGCATATTATGCTGTTAATGTTAAAACTAAGTAAGCCTCAGCTTGGTCAGTGACTGGGTGGGAGTTTTCTTGGGAGCCTCATGAAGATGCTCTGAACTTTCTGAAGGAAGAGTGGTATATAAGTGTAAGAAACAAATGAATACAGAATTTCAGGTCAGATGTTAGCCTTTTAATAAGCCACCAAAATAACAGACGTTTGTGTCTGTCTGTAGAGGTTATTTGTTCAGATAAGTTCTCTAGACCAGCCTTTCCCAACCAGTGTGCCTCCAGATGTTGTTGGACCACAACTCCCATCAGCCTCAGCCAGCATTGCCAATGGGAGGCTGATGGGAGTTGTGGTCCAACAACATCTGGAGGCACACTGGTTGGGAAAGGCTGCTCTAGACACATGATGCTAAACCAGCTTCTTTCAACCTTCCTTTGCCCCATCCTCTTTACAAGAATGCCACTGCCTCTGCTGCCCATTCACTTCATCCTATTAGCAATGTTGTTTTTGTCTCCTTATTGGGGCATCTCTTCCTTCTCCCCTGAATCTAATACAGTGGCAAATTCAGAAGTGCAGGGCTCCTTCCTGATAGTTGCAGCCACACCCCCTTCTAAGATTATAGAAGAATCTGGCCAGGCTGGAATACTGCTTTCTGCTTCTCTATCGCTGTCACCATTTGACTGTTCTTTCTCACTGGCTAAGATATTGCTTCAGTTACTGAATTCAGTATCTGTGTACACTTTATCTCCTGCTGCTACCAAACTGCCTGATGATGAAGATGGGATGCTAAAATCAGGAATCAATGTTTCTTCTTCTGCAATTACAGAATTTGCACTCTCCACAATTTGTCTTGGCTTTTTGAAGTAGCTTGTTTGCCACTGACATTCATTGGGACTCTGCTCAGTGGCTATCACACTCCCCTTTCATGCCAATTGGCTCGTGGGATGCTGGAGACATAGGGACCCTGCTGAGGATGACTACACCACTGGTCATTAGCATGTGTCTGGAGAGTTTGTCCGAACTGGTACCACTAAAAGCAAATGATCTGGTTGTATTCTGCCTATTCCAGTTGCTGTAGCCTAGGACAGAACTCACAGTAACATCCAGTTTTTCTAAAGCAAAAAGTTGGTGGTCAACCTGCACTGACCACAGTAGCTTATCTGCCCCTTCCATCAGTTTCAGTGTCCCTATAGGGAAAAGAGAAAGTTAAACAGAATTCTAACTCAACATGCAAGACAATCATCTTCTCCCATCCCCATGATGTGCCATAGGGTTTACATCAGGAAGGTTATTATTGTAGGCAGTAGATTCCCATTCCAATGTCTTTCATTATAGTTGGCCTGACATGCACTTGATCTGTTTTGTAGTAGAAGATGATCTGTAGGTGGACAAGCCTGTTTTGACGTCCTTTTCACAGAGAGCTTATTACTAAGTTAGGTTTGATCTGTGGGCTGCTCCAGGCATCCTCAGTGATGGGGGTACATTAAGATGGTTTACTTTGGAGGCTTGGGGATCCTTGATTTACTTAAGTCTCTGGTGGATTTTCCCAACAATATGGCTGGTGGTCTCTGTCTGTCTCTGTCTGGAATGGGAAGATGACCTAGGCACCTCACCCAAAACAGAGAACTCATTCATTTCCTTGCTGAGGCAAGGATATAGTTGGGTAAATGGCTAATGCACAAGTGACAGAAGACTTATTATAACTTTGACCAAGTTATGAGCGTAGAGCTCATGACAGAACACCTACTCTATAGTGCTAAAGAAAGTGTACTACTGCAGTGTCAGCCAGCTTTTTAAAGCAGTTTGTTCTTATGCGCCTTCAAGTTGACTGCGACTTATGGCGACCCTGTGAATCAGCGACCTCCAAGAGCATCTGTTGTGAGCCACCCTGTTCAGATCTTGCAAGTTCAGGTCTGTGGCTTCCTTGATGGAATCAGTCCATCTCTTGTTTATAATTTGGTCTAGGGGGCAGTTTTAAGGAGCCCTCAGTAGACCATTATGACCAACTTGCAGTACATATTTCTGATAAAATTACTTATCCATTATTTAGACACCACAATTACAGCAGATTTGCTAAGATTTGCTTGTGGTGTGTTTACACATCATCCTGTTAATCATTCGTTCATTCCACACTTTTCAATACATTTTCTCATTACTATCCTAAACACAAAACGTTTTTTTTTTTTAAAAAAAGTGAATTTCTTGCACTAGGGCAACAGAGTCCCTTAATCCTCTTTAATTGTGCAAACCTAAATTTTTAATATGCACTGGAATCTCTCCTGCAAAATAGTGACAGTCTGGAGTGGCCTCTAAGACCAATCCAGACCACTGTTGTGGCCATCAAAATTAAAATGTTTTCCAAGAAGTTCCTTTTTTGGTCAAGATTGCTAATTTGTAGTTTCTAAATCATGAAAGCTATTTTCAGTGCAGGCCTCAAAATCTGTTGTAGAGAATTCTTTCCCTTGTGTTGTTCCCAGGAAATTGGTAGGACTTACCATCCAAAGTGCAGAGTGCAAACAGCCCTGAGCCACTGTGCTTTTTGGAACATCCTGCAGAGACAGAACCCAAGAGAACAGAGTTGGGAAAGCAGCAGAGCTAAACCTTCAGCACAGAGCTTCAGTATGGCATTTCATTTGATTACAGCTTCTCAAGTGTTTCCATCCTCAGAATTACAAAGCAGAAAACGATTATCTGTCGGAACATTAAACTTGGGCAGTTTATTAGTTTGGGGAAAGACTGCAGCTGATGTCTTAATATTTTAAAACCTTGCAATCAGATACTATTAACATATATGAGCCAAGTTTCTTGTAAACAAAGCAAATCAAACGGTGACATATAAAAGGTGATTTCAGGGTCAATAAACTTGTTTGCCCATCCTGCCATATTCCAGGACAGAATACGCAACAAATGCTCAGGCTGCTTTGCTATTAGTCTATCTGATCTAGGAGATTTGTCTGCCATTATATATTACATGGGCAGGTGCCATATGCCTGTACCCATCAACATCTGAAGTTTGTCGTGGCTTTAGGGGTGAGCTACCCAATTCACGGGATTCCAGATATTTACAAGCCAACAATTCCTCATTGGACAATGTTGTCCTAGTATTTATTCTACTTCTAACACAGCGGACTCTAATCTCTTTCCCAGCAGTAGTCTGGGACATTCCTCCTATGGGGCTTACAAGAGGGCATCTTCTGCAGGCAGCTCTGCAGCTGTAGACCTTGCTGTTCCAATACTACCTTCTCTTTTAACTGTACTTTAGAATGAGAAAATCGATTTACAACTGTTTCCCCAATATTTTGTTGACTTCTAGTCAAAATGGCGATGAGGGAGGCTGCTTTGTTTTGACCTCCATGGTTTGTCTGTACTTTATTTTTATTGTTCTGTTTTTAAATGCTGCAACTTGGTTGGCAGCACTAACTGCTGTATACAAGCCATCCGCGTATCTGCCTTATCTCCTTCCCTATGGAATCATTTGCATTAATTTTTACAAGTTGGTTACTGGGCTGGGAGACCACAGCTGTGTGGCATACCTTTAGGTCTTTGATGTTTATGAATCCAATATAACTTGGGGATTTTTCTTGTGTAGAGAGTAGAGTCTGATTTTTTAACCTCTCTCCTTTTATTTTAATCCTTTTTGGGTAACATTTGCCAACCTCTGCTGAACGTAATATAAAGCACTTCAAAAGAGCAACTGTATTTTATAACTGTGCTTAATAACAGCAGAGATGGGGAAACTTAAAAGACCCAGGAATTTGGATAAGGATAATAATATGGTGTTCCCAAGTAGCAAACAAAGCAGATTGGACCAATACCTTTTGCTAAAAGAAGTCAACTCTAGCCCTGAAAAAATTGCATTTTCAGTCTGGAACCGTTTTGACACTCTGTGTTCAGAAGTGATTGAACAGAGATCTGAGAAGGACAGCAAAGCTGGTAGTGTGCCTTCCTCTTTAATGACTGAACAGAAAATGCCAGCCGGAAAAGCAGATTTGCTGGTGGAGCAGTGTCTGCTGATAAGCCAGAAAATTCAGTCTATATGTCTTAATGAGATCTTTCCAATTTCACTGTCCCTCCTCTGGGCTTAGTTTTGTATATTTTACAAAGTGTATGTTTTTACAGCAGGGATGGGGAACCACTTTCATTTGGAGGGCTAGATCAAATAGCGGTCAACCCTCTGTGGGCCACATTTGACGAGTAGGCAGACCTGCCCACCTGTCAATCACCAGATGTTATATGATGTCAAGTGGATCCAATTGCACCTGAAAGCAGTGGGGCTTGCATTTGGTGTAAAATTTAAACAGCACAGAATGCAAACTGGGGCTGCAAAGGGGCAATCGGGAGCACACAGCTTAGACTGTGTTTAGCATGCATTCTGCACAGTTTAAATTTGATGCTGAATGTAAGCTGAGCTGATTTCAACAGGGATCAAATCAAATCAGGATCTGTTCGGCAGCAGTGGGGCTTGCATTCTACATCACACTTGAACTGTGGTGAATGATAGCCAGGGCTGCAAAGGAACTACTGGGAATACACTTAAAAGCTCCTGATTGTTCCTTTGCAACTGCATCTTTAGGTAAAATGAATGCTTGGTGCTAAGATATAAATCTTTTTTAAAAAAAGAAAGCTTTGGCTCCCTGGTAAAATAAAGGTGGTGGTGGGGAGTGGGGAAGGCTAGAACTAGAGAAGATAATCAGGTTCCTGCTACGTGCACATATGCAAGGTCAACCAAGTGCAGAGCAGATGAGGCTTTACCTGGCTCACTCCACACACAAAGGAAGGATACATTTTTTATCAATTAGTTTTTGATACCATGTCTAGGTTCACAGAATTGATGACATTAAAATATGCTGTATGTCAAAGGACTTTTGAATTTGCAAATAAACCGGGGAAATGGTTAGCATATAAATTAAGAAAAGAATGACAAAAAAATCTCATTTTAAAGATACAAGAAGGAGAAGAGATGTTGACAGACAATGTAAAAATCCAAAAAGCTTTTCATCAATATTATTCAATGTTGTACAAATGTCAGGAAATTCCTTCTGAAAAAATAGAAGAGTATATATCTAAACAGAATTTGCCTAAAATCACAGATTTTCAGAGACAAGCTATTAATGGTCCTATTACCTTAAGAGAAATATCTGATGCAATAAGTAAAATTAAATTAGGAAAGGCACCAGGACCGGATGGATTATCGGCAGCGTATTACAAATGTTTGGAGGAGGAACTCTTGTTACCTTTACAATGTACAATGAATTTAATTTTGCAAGAGGGGAAGATACCGGATAGTTGGAAAAATGCTAATATAACATTAATACCGAAAGAGGAGCAGGACCTAACTAAAACAAAAAATTATCGGCCAATATCTTTATTGAATAATGACTATAAAATTTTTACAATGATTTTGGCTGAAAGAATGAAAATAATATTGCAACAATTTATTCAGGAAGATCAAGCGGGGTTTTTACCTAAAAGACGTGATAACGTCAGGAATGTTTTGAATGTGTTGGAATATCTAGAACAACGAAATGACATACAAGCTGCTTTGATTTTCTTGGATGCTGAGAAAGCATTTGATAATTTGAATTGGAAATTTATGTTTAAGGTTCTAGAGCAAATGGATTTTGGAGATAATTTTATAAAATGGATCAGATCGATTTATACATCACAGAAGGCACAGATAATTGTCAATGGGGATTTAACGGACTCATGTGAAATACAAAAGGGTACAAGACAGGGATGTCCACTGTCCCCTCTTTTATTTATTTTGGTTCTAGAAGTGCTGCTTAGAGACATAAGGCAAGACAAAAGGATTTCGGGAATAAAGATAAAAAAAGAGGAATATAAACTGAGAGCATTTGCTGACGACTTGATAATTGTATTAGAAAATCCCTTGGAAGGAATTAAAGTATTGATGGATAAACTAAAAGAATTTGGACCATTAGCAGGATTTAAGATCAACAACCAAAAAACAAAGATGTTGGTGAAAAAATTATCTTTAAGGGATCAAAAAGAGTTAATGGAGAAGACAGATTTTAAAATAGAAGAAACGGTGAAATATTTAGGTATTATTATGACAAATAAAAATTCAAAGTTGTTTCATAATAATTATGAAAAATTATGGATAGAGATTAAGAAAGATTTGTTAAAATGGGATAAATTACAGTTGTCATTAATGGGTAGAATATCTGTAATAAAAATGAATGTATTGCCGAGAATGATGTTTCTATTTCAAACAATACCTGTCATATCCTCTGATTTACCTTTTAAACAATGGCAAAAAGATATTTCTAAATTTGTTTGGCAGGGGAAAAAACCAAGAGTTAAATTTAAATTATTACAAGACGCCAAAGAAAGAGGAGGACTGGGATTACCAAATTTGAGACTTTATTTTGCTGCTTGTTGCTTAGTCTGGATAAAGGAATAGATTGTATTGAGGAACAAAAGATTATTGGATCTGGAGGGTCACAACCTGAAGTGGGGATGGCATGGATATCTATGGTATGATAAAGTAAAAGTTAATGTGGATTTTAATAATCATTTTATAAGACGTCCTTTGTTGAAAATATGGTTTTTTTTGAAAATACCACTATGTGTTTCAAGTCAAGAAGCATTTTATAGAAGAGAAATGGCTGGAAAAGAGAAATGGTTAACTTACCAAGAACTATTAGAAAATGTGCATGGAGAATATATAATGAAAGAGAGAGAACAACTAATAAAGGAAGGATATAGTTCTCAATGGTTTGCCTATTTACAATGTTAGAAAGATACAAAATGGATAAGAAAATGTATGGGTTTGAAATAAATAAATCTGATTTTGAAATAGGTTTGTGTACAAATGATGAATGTATAATTGCAAAAAAGTATAAATTTTTATTGAAAATGGACATGGAAGAAGAACAAGTAAAAGAGTGTATGGTCAAGTGGTCAAAAATTTTGGTTATAATATACAAATGGATCAATGGGAAAATATGTGGAAAAAAGGTTTGAAATTTACATTATGCTATAATCTTAAAGAAAATTTTTATAAAATGATGTATCGTTGGTACATGACTCCAGAAAAGTTGTCAAAAAGGTATAGTAATGTTTCTAATGTATGTTGGAAATGTAAACAAGAAGAAGGATCTTTTTATCATATGTGGTGGTCGTGTAAACAAGCAAAATTATTTTGGGCACAGATAGGTAGGATGATGCAAAAAATCTTAAAGATAAATATTCAGTCAAAGCCAGAATTTTTTTTATTGGGTTTTATGGATAAACAAAAGGAAAAGAAATATGGAAGAATAATATTATATATGATTACGGCTGCAAGATTATTATATGCACAAAAGTGGAAAATGGAATCAATACCAACAACGGAAGAATGGCTATTGAAATTAATGGACTTAGTAGAGATGGACAAATTGACATGCCTTCTCAGAGAAAAAACGGCAGATACATTTCTTAAGGAATGGAAGCCTCTTTTGGACTTTTTGTTGAAAGAAAAAAATGAAATGATGATAATGGGATTTGACGATTAAGATAGACTATGGAAAAAAGTGAATTTCGTATGTTTTAGGGGACAGGTTTGATATATATTATATACTTATAGCTGATCTGTGACAAATCGGAAGTCAAGTTTTTCTTTTTCTTTTTGTTGTATTGTTTTTGTTGTTTGATTTTGTTGTGTTTGTTTTATGAAAATTTGAATAATAAAAATTATTACAAAAAAAATATGCTGTATGTATTTTGTTTAAAGTCTGCATTTCAATATGCTAACTGCTTGTATTTGATGTACCACAATATATTTGGAAAGATTTATTTATTTATTTATAAATATATTTGTATACAACTAATTGTTAAAACCATCAAAGAGGTTTACAAGTTAAAAACCACTACCATACAATGAAAACATTAAAAATACAATTAAAACATAGGTCAACTATTGCAAAAAGGCATCTTCTTTATTGCCTGCATAAGCCTAGCAGAATAGAAAGATTTTCAGCAAGTGTTTAAAAATTAAAACAGAAGGCACCTGCTGAATCTCTATTGTCAAAGCATTCCAGAGAATTGGCTGATGACACTGAAGGCTTGATTTTGTGTCAGTGTTAATAGAGCCTTGCCAACCTGAGGGATGATCAAGGCCACTCCTGCAGATGATCTCAGTGATCGAGCTGGGATATAAGGGTTCAAGCGGTCCCTAAGATAGCCTAGGCCTAAGTTGCTCAGGGCTTTGTAAATTGGTACAAGAAACTTGAATCTGGATCAGTAATGGATGGGCAGTCAGTGCAGATGTTTAAAAAGTGATGTCACATGTTGTCAGCCATGTGCTCCCATCAGCAGTCTAGCCGCCTAAATCCAGGAGTACCCCTATGCTATGGACCTTGCCCTTCAGAGGAAGCCTGATCCCGTCCAGAATGGGTAATTTGCCTAATATCTGGACATGGGAACCATCTACCCAAATAGCCTCCATCTTCCCAAGATTAAAGACAATTTATTGGCCCTCATCCAGTCAACTACAGCATTCAGACACCGATCCAGAGCATTCATAGCCTCTCCTGTGCTTTGTGTTGAAATAGTTTTGACTGAGTTTTCTTTATTGTATGAATTGGCAACTAATTTGGGACATAAAGCAAGGGCATGTGATGAACAGAACATGCCTGCATTATTAGATATGCCTTAAAAATGTATAAAAGGTAGTTTGTGTTCAATAGTCCTGGTAAGCCACAATTGATATTATGAGTCTCGTTCAAGTATTGTCTCTGCAATGCTATGATTTTATGTATTCTTTATACTAACTACATATTGAGCTTTTGTTCTGTAATAGGATTCATGCTTTGCTAGTAAGGAGAGGGATTTTAATTAACCTTGGTTTCAGAAAGTCATTCCTGCTATAAAAATATTTATCTGTGCCTAATAATGAGCTGGGAAATCTCATTTGAGTGATAGCGAGGACCCGTTGTGCTCTGTTACCTACAAATCTACGTCTTACCTATTACCTACAGAGGCTATATTTTAGGGAAATTCTAAGGCATGGGTTGATAAGTCAACTTTTTCAGCGCAGGATAAATGAGTATGGCTGTTTCTCTCTCTCTCGTACCTATTGCTGGGTTGAGTTGAGTGAATTAAGTTCACGCATGTAAAGAAAAGAGCAAGGGAGGGGAGTGTTGAACACATTCCCAGCAAGGAAAGGCTGAAATGTTTGGGGCTTTTAAGTTTAGGAAAACTTTATAAAGGACACAAGTTAATAAAACTATATATAGTGTGGATGTTAAGAAAGGATTTCTTGGTTTAGAAAATGGCTCTGTGCTCAGAGTTCCGGGTAAGGAAGTGGCATGTGAGAAAAGGTTTTCCCCCAAGTTTTTTTAATTGGCTGAGCTCAACCTTTGCACCTGTGTTACCTCTGATACAAGCTGCACTTCAAGGCCATTATGGTGGCACTGCTAATTGAATCAGATGCCTCTTTGGTGAGATGTCATGTACACCCACATTCTGAATCTTTCCAGTCAATTCACCCTCTCATTGGTGAAGATTTGCCTGCTATTGCTAGACCTTTTCTATAAAAGTGATTTGGGTTCTTTCTTCCCTGCCCCACAAGCCGATTCCTGTCTTGGACGCTGACACCTATGAAGATCCTATTGCTGTTTGCTGGTTTAGTGGGATCAAATGCTCTAAAAGTGGTTTGTATTACAGTAGGAAAGTTGTTTATTTTATTTATTTTAAAAAACAGCACTTGAATGTAAAGACCTCTAAGCGGTTTACAAAAAACTTTTAAAATTATCAGTAAAAGTTTAAAACAAATAATTAAAAACATACTTAAAACAATTAAAACAGCTACTAACTGAAAAGATTAAAACAGATCAACATCTATGTGTCTGGAAAGCTTGCCTAAACAGGAAAGTTTTATTTTATTGTTCTTGCTCTGTAATCCCCTAAATGTACTGTGGTGTTTCTTAATATCTTTTTATCTTTATAATCTCTGATTGGTATACAGGTTATTTTATGCTGCTATATATTTTTCAATTATTATTTTTAAATCTACTTCTTATAATCTGGTGCAGTTTATTGGATGACAGTTTGGTCCTAAATCCAGTCTTGGCTATTTGGTTAATTGCTACTGAGTTAACTTTTGAGGCTTTGAGGCTAAAGGGATAGAGAGTCTGGTTTTAAGTTCTTTTTCCAGAGAATCTCAAAAGATGTCCAGTGTACAGACTGGGAGACTCTTGGCCCAAGCTGGAGTGGACTTAAGGAGTGGTGGTAGCAGTATTACCTTGCAGGGCTGGTTTTGCCCTGGTTGTTTGGCACCAGCTACCCCTACATAGACATTGGCCCTGGGTCTGGGACCTGTGCTGCTTGACAGTGGAGACTGTGGACAGAGAAACATCTCTGTCCCCCCTATTTCTAGAACTCAGTCTCACACGATTAAACTGATTGGCAGGTGATAAAAAGAAGTATTTATTCACACAATGCATAATGAATTTATGGAATTTACCACCGTAAGATCATGGGACATAGAGGCGATAAGAGGAGGAAGCAACCTGGCATGTGTTATTGAGCTCTGGATGGTGAAGCTGGGTAGATACATCTAACGCTGCTGTGCCCGCCTGGGAACCTGGGTCAGCACCAACATAAACTGGAGGATTGGGAGGGGGGAGTTGCCATGGCCCACAAAATTTCCATCTTCCTCACCAGGAGACATTTTTTGTTCTGGGATGGGCTTCAAAGAGATATATGGGAGAAGCTGCTGGTGTACTGCTCACTGTGCTGCCCAGCAGCCTCCCTGACTGCACTGGCAGAGTGCAGTCTCACACATAGTGGTGGAGAATCTCAGGACAGTTGTGAGGAGAGTGAGGGCAGCAAAGGAGGACAGCTATCCTGGGGGAATTCAACATTCACATCAAGGCTGCCTTAAATGGGCCAGCTCGAGACTTCATGGCCTCCATGACAACCATGAGGCTGTCTCAGTTTGTCATCAGCCAACAAATAGAGCAAGGAATATCCTTGATGTAGTCTTTGCCTCAGCAGGTGAGAGGGATGGTCTGGAGGTAGGGAGACTGAACCCATTGTCACAGAAGGACCATTTCCTGGTCCTTCTGAGGTTTAGTCTCAGAACAGGAATTACTCCCTGTGGGGGACCCATTAAGATGTTCTGCCACTGGAAACTTGTAGAATGACTAGTTTAGATGGCTTTAAAAGTGGGTTAGACAGATTCTTGGCAGATAGGTCTATTAATAGTTATTCATCATGGACCTCCTTCAGAGGCTGTATAGTACTGATGCTGGGAAATGATAGTGGCAGAGGACTGCTGTTGTCTTCAAGTCCTGCTTTTGAGTTTCCCAGAAGTGGCACCTGGTTGGCCACTGTGGGAAGCAAGATGCTAGACCAGATGGATCTTTGGTTTGACTGAGCAGGGCTCTTTTTATGATCTTAAGTCATTGGTAAGCTGTTCCTTGGAGAAATGCTGAATGATTTTGCAGTCTCTCTTGAAATGTTCTTTTTGATACAACGCAGCTATTGGCCTGCATCTGCAGCTTTCTGTCATTCATAGCCAACATTCATAATTCTAGAAACTACTTGAGCCTCATCAAATATGATTAAGGCTTGGTGTAGAGTAGAGCACAGTGAGGTTTCCAAAGTTCTCAGATTCTTTTGGAAATAGAATAATAGAATCATAGAGTTGGAAGAGGCCTATATGGCTATCGAGTCCAACCCTAGACCCAAATTCTTCTGAGAAAAAGGAGAAAAGAAAAAGATAGAACTCTGGTATTTTTCTGAGCCAATCCAAAAGCTTGGAAAAATTAACCTGTCAGGAGCCACTTTCTACCCACCCTTATACAAACTAATGGAGGGAAGGTGCTCTATTAGCCTTTTAGGGTGGGTAAAAGATGCTATGGAAGCAAAATCCTGTCTGAAAAGTGCTCTGAACATTCAGAGTGTGCTCTCCCACAGTTCTCAGGGTTCGAGTGTGTGTACTTGAAGTTAGGTAGCCAGGACAGAATAGGGATTCTGTTGGTGTACCGCCCACCCCGCTGCTCCACAGTCTCCCTACCTGAGCTAGCCGGGGTAGTCTCAGGGTTGGTGTTGGACTCCCCTCGGCTTGTGGTATTGGGTGACTTCAACATCCACGCTGAGACTGCTCTGTCAGGAGTGGCTCAGGACTTCATGGCCTCCATGACAACCATGGGTCTGTCCCAAGTATTATCTGGCCCCACTCACGTTGCTGGTCACACCCTCGACCTTGTTTTCTGTGTTGGTCGGGATGATGGTGATCTTGGTGTGGAAGAACTTGCGGTGGTTCCGTTGTCATGGACAGATCATTACCTGATCGGGTTTAGACTCACTTGGACCCAGAACCTCTGCAGGGGTGGGGGACCGATTAGAATGGTCCGTCCCAAGAGGCTGATGGATCCAGATGGTTTCCTGATGGCTCTTGGAGATTTTCCTGTCACCTTGGCAGACGATCCTGTCGAAGCCCTGATTGACCTCTGGAATAGGGAAATGGCCAGGGCGGTGGACACGATCGCTCCCGAGCGTCCCCTCTTTCGGAGTGGAGCTAAACCGGCCCCACGGTTTTTCAAGGAGCTGGTGGTGATGAAACGTGTCAGACGGGGACCAGAGCGACGTTGGCGGAAGACTCGGAGCGAATCTGACCAATCTTGAGCTAGAACCTATCTGAAGGCCTACTCCAAGGCAGTGCGGGCTGAGAAGAAATCTTTCTTCTTGGCCTCCATTGCGTCTGCTGGGAGCCGTCCAGCGGAACTGTTTCAAGTGGTTAGGGGGCTTTTAAGTTCTGGCCCCCGTGAGGGTAATTCTGACCACTCAGCAGACCGCTGTCAAGAATTTGCTCGGCACTTTGCAGACAAAGTCGCTCAGATTCACTCCGACTTGGATGCTAAAATTGATACAGTCTCTGAGGATGTAACTTTGGCGCCTATTTGTCCAATTAAAATGGATTCTTTTCAACTTGTTTTGCCCGAGGATGTGGACAAGATCTTGGCGCAGCGCGTGCCACCACTTGTTTACTGGACCCTTGCCCTTCCTGGCTCATTAAAAGTACCAGAGGGGGACTGGTCAGTTGGGTCAGGGGAGTGGTTAATGCCTCTCTACAACAAGGCAGAATTCCATCATGCTTAAAGGAGGCAGTTATAAGACCACTGCTGAAAAAGCCCTCCCTGGATCCCTCTGTACTGGGTAACTACCGGCCAGTCTCCAATACTCCATTTCTAGGCAAGATAATAGAGCGTGTGGTGGTTGCCCAACTCCAGAGATTCTTGGATGATACGGATTATCTGGATCCATTTCAATCTGGTTTCAGGCCTGGCTATGGGAGAGAGACGGCTTTGGTCGCCTTGGTGGATGACCTACGCAGAGAACTGGACAGGGGGAATGTGTCCCTGTTGGTTCTACTGGACCTCTCAGCGGCTTTCGATACCATCGATCATGGTATCCTTCTGGGCCGCCTTGCTGGGATGGGACTTGGGGGCTCTGTGTTACAGTGGCTCCAGTCCTTCCTGGAGGACTGAACCCAGAAGGTGGTACTGGGGGACTCCTGCTCGACCCCTTGGACATTGACCTATGGGCTCCCTCAGGGTTCAGTTTTGTCCCCCATGTTATTTAACATTTACATGAAACCACTGGGAGAGGTTGTCCGGGGTTTTGGGGTTTGGTGCCATCAGTATGCTGATGACACTCAACTCTATTTCTCTTTTCCACCTGAAGCCAAGGAAGCCGTACAGGTCCTCAACCAGTGCCTAACATCAGTGATGGACTGGATGAGGGCAAACAAGTTGAGATTAAATCCTGATAAAACAGAGGTACTCCTGGTCAGTTGGAGGGCAGATCAGGGAATAGGGATTCAACTGGTGCTGGATGGGGTCGCACTCCCCCTGAAGTCTCAGGTTCGCAGTTTAGGTGTACTACTGGACTCAGCCTTGAATTTTGAGGCCCAGATTACTGCTGTGTCCAGGAGCGCATTTGCCCAATTAAAATTGGTGTGCCAGCTGCGCCCATTCCTGGATCTGCCTGATCTGACTAGGGTGATGCATGCCTTGGTTACATCCCGCTTAGACTACTGTAACGCGTTCTACGTGGGGATGCCTTTGAAGACTATTCGGAAACTTAAATTGGTACAAAGAGCTGCAGCCACAGTGCTAACCGGGGCTGGTTACAGGGATCATACAACCCCCGTTACAACAGCTCCACTGGCTGCCAATTTGTTTCCGGTCACAATTCAAAGTGCTGGTTTTGACCTATAAAGCCCTATAAAGTCCAGGCTATTTGGCAGATCTTATCTCCCTATATGAACCTGTCCGGGATTTGAGATCTTCAGGTGAGGCCCTTCTTGTGCTCCCCACACCTTCGCAAGTACATATGATGGGGACACGAGATAGGGCCTTTTCGGTGGCCGCCCCTAGGCTATGGAACTCCCTCCGAGTGAGGTGCGATTAGCTCCCTCCTTGCCGTCTTTCCGGCGACAGGTAAAGACTGTTTTATTTCAACGGGCATTTGGGATAGAGAACGACCAGGATTAAGTGTCCTAGGTTTGGTGACTACATTATATGGTCTTATTATGTTAAATTGTCTGCTGTTTTTAACGTATGTTTTATGGTTTTAATTTTTCTCAAAGTTTAATTCTGTTTTTAATTGTATACTTTGTATGTTTTAATGGTGTGTTGTTTTTAGTTGTAAGCAGCTCTGAGTCCTATTGGAAAAAGGGCGGGGTAGAAATAAAGTTTATTATTATTATTATGTAAATTGTAAGTTATCATCACTACAGTCTAGGAGCATTTTGCCATATGACATTCTTGACTGGGCCGAAATTTAGAGGGCTGCACACAACAGCAATGGGGCTGCAGTTGTGCAGGGACTAAAATGGGAATAAAGCATGACAAAAGTATGTCTGTGAAAGCAGGTTTGGAAAGAGGAACTGCAACTGTAATGTAATGTTCTGGTCTGACGCTGGATCCTGTGGAGAAGGTGGCAAGGCAGGAGGTAAGGCAAGGCAGGACAAGGCTGGTCAGAAGTTGCAGGATCACAAATAACTCTTATAGTAGCAACTTGTTCTGACAAGGGCTGGGTGCAGACTCAGGCCCTTCAAGCCTCTGTCACCAAACTACCTCTTCCATTTCCCCCCCTCCCCCAATGGAGAACTTCAGAGCCCTAAAGGACCAACTGTGGCTTGAAGACAGGCACTCCTCTTCTCTTCCACAGCCTCCCTCCTGGTGCACTCCCTGTGCTGCTGGACTGGTGAAGTGTGGTGGGAGGCATTGGTTCCTCAGGCAAAGGTACCTGTAACGGCCTGGGCTCTGGCACTGGTAATCCAGGAGGTTCTCTGAGGTCTTCTTTCTGCCTGCCTCGGTCACAGTGGTCCCCTGATCTCAAGCAGCCAACTCAAAGCCCTGAACTTGATCTGGCTCCTTAGCTGGTGCCTCTGCAGCCTCAGACTCTGTGTCTGGATTGCTGCTGGATTCAAGGGTCATGATATGCACATAAAGGTCTGTGTGGGCAACCTACTCAACTGTCCTCAAGCTTTAATGTCAGGTGCAAAGATGGAAACTGCAGCCTTGAATTCATCTCCACACAAATCCATTTTATTTCCTCATTTTTACCAAGCCCAGAATTTCTGTCACTTACCTCTGCCGATGCTGCCAATGAGGTGAGTTGAAACATTCTTGTTGTGAATTCTACCTGATGTTTGACGGAGAATGACATCCCTGACTGGGGCTTCCCTAAAAGAAAGCAAAGCCTGAAGAGGTGTAGGGCATCTGGTTGTGATAGCAGTAACCATCGTGGAATCATAAGCATCTCCAAGCTGGTCGTCCCCTCCTTCTTTACTGGATCAGCAGAAAACCCCTAGAAAAGCATTTCACCTATTCTGATGCTTATATCTTTGTGAACTATTTTCAGCAAATAATCTTCACCAGTTTAGCAGTATGTGGGGTTTTTTTAATAAGCCATATTTTTTCTCTTTTAGAAAAAAGAGTTTATTAACAGTTATTAACAGTTTCTTAACTCAGAAGAAACTGGATCCCAGATTTATTCGATTTAGGTAGTAGCAATAAGAAATACTTTGTTTAGCTTAGCTATGAGAAAAGGATAATATTATCTCTGTAGTTGATTTATTTGTTTGTTTATAGCAGAAAATAAATACAGAATGAAATAGGTGATGGACTGCAGGTATCCTGATATCTATTAGGAGACAAACTTCACTAAGTATAGAATCTCCAACAAATTCTTGATATGCATTGCTGACAACTTCTTCTTTCAGAAGGTGGAGGAAGGAACACAGGGATTGATTATTTTGTATTGTATTATTTTATTTTATTTATTTATAAATATATTTGTATATCGCTATTTCATCTAAAACCATCGAAGCGGTTTACAACAAGTTTTTAAAAATCCATATAGTAAAAACCTTTAGAAGTATAGTTAAAACAGAGGTCAACTATTACCCTAGCCAAGAGGGAATAATTGTCCATTGAGAATAAGCAGTGGGAGCTTTGGCTGGAATTCTTGATTTTATGTCAATATAGGTTAGCATACTCAAGCACATACCTTGGATCTCATGAAAGTTGAGTTTTTAATAAGCTCAGAGAAATGCTAGGTAAGATTATATAACTAGATAAACTACAGGCAAAGGAGCTAAGATGGGTGGAAATCTGTGAAGGAGTCACTATAGTTCCAATAAGAAAGAAAAACGGGAGATAATTTGGCTACACAAAAAGCTTAGTAAGAAGCTGAAAATAAAAAGGATGTCTGTAAAAAATGAAAAGGACAAGTGAGTGAAAAGTGAACATTGTTGGACTTACCATGATAAGTTCCTTCAATGCAAGGAGGAGGGGATCCATATATGGGTTGACTCCACCCACTCACTCCACTGGATATGACAAAGTAAATGAAAAGGGGCCATCTGAGTGGGTCGGACTACCTCTCCCCAGTTCACTTGTGCCAAAGCAAATAAGGCATGGTAGACAGAAGGACAAAAAACAACATGGGCAATAAGATATGCCAGGAAAGCTGGGACCAGCAACCCAGAAGAAGATTTCCAGTAGACATCATTCTCTGATGATGCTCAGAATCCATTGGTCCATGGTGGTAAACTGCCACTATGAGAGGAAGTGTTGGAGCCTCCACACACACACATCGGGAAAGGAGGCCTCATCAGGCTTGCTGTTGCTGCTGTCTTCCTCATTTGGAGTTGCCAGAGTGGCCGGCTCTGGTGAATGAGGCCAAAGGTCTACACCAACCCCCGCCCCCAAAAAGGTCTGGAGTCTCTGCCATCCCTGGGACTAAAGGAACCCCTGAAGGGACAAAAGGAGTGACCTTGCTTCCCCTGCTATCCTCTCTCTTGGGACCCTGTGGCAAGGATTTCTTGTTGTCCATGGTCTCCACCAATACATTGTCTAGCCCTTCCCCAAACAGCTTTGCCCTATCAGCTTCTATGGCCTTGCCATAGTAGGTGGGTGGCATTCTGTGGGATCTCCTCCATAAGGGCCTGCACTGAGATAAAAGATGCGCTGGACATACAGGAAGCTGAGGATGCTGTAACAGCAAGAGTGGAAGCCTCATGGGACCTGCACCACATAGCCTCAACCTTTCTGTCCTTCAGGTTTTTTAGGAAATCCTCCCCATCCCAGACCACCATTGACCCATGTGCCAGAGAGGCCACTGGAGCCTCCACTAACAGAGACATCACAAACTTTAAATCGCCCTTCTCAAAGGGATACAAAAGAGCAGGAGACCCTACATGCTTCAGGGGTCCTAATCATGGACTTGGTCTTCTGTGAAGGGAAAAAACCCTCTTAACAAGGTTTGTGCTTAGGGAAGACTATGGCTGCGCTCCTCAACGTTTTAGTCTACTCTACTTCCTGGAGGGCTAGCCATCTTACAGGCTTTCCTGACTGGGGGCTTGAGGTCCAAAGCGTCCTGGCTAATCCCCTGGTGTCAGACACAGAAACACTCAACATTTTCTTTTAGTTTCCTTAAGAACTTAAAGCAGGCACAGGTTACACAGTTATCTAAGTCCCAATCAAGCATCTCTAGGCATGGCTACTCAAGCATAGATGTTGTTGCAACAATTAGACAGAACTCTCTGAAGTTGGGTCAGGGCAAGCACTCATGCGAGAACTGTCTCTTGGATTAGGACTTGGGAAGCAAGTGGGCGTGTTGCATAATGGGCTCAACCTGCTCTCACACGTGCATCTGGCGACACATCCTTGGTGACAGAGGCAGGGACGCCTCAACCAACTCACCTAGCAGTTCCACCTCCTACTGGGAGGAAGGGTGGGATGTAAAGAAATAAAATAAATAAATCTCTGCTGCTGCTCACTCAGCACATCTCCACCAGAAAAGCTGTCTGGAGGCAGGAAGGGAAAGTAGCCACTCTCAACAGTGACCGAGTCTAAGACAACCCACCGCTCAGGGGTGGGGTTGTCAGCTGGATCAGATCACTAGACCCTTCCCACAAGTCTCCAGCCCCCACCCCCTGCAGACTACTGGACCTTCCCCTGGATCCCAGTCCTCCTTGACATCAGAGCCGCTCTACATGGGGCTCATGACACAGGGGGTGGAAAGCCTGGAGGAGCCTGATTCATCCTCTTCCCCAGCTGCAGACAACTCTCTCTCCACCCTCTGACAGAAGTGGAGAGGTGGAGACTGGTAAGCTCATGCTGCCCCTCCCCTCATCCCTTCTATTCTCTGTGTGTGTGTGTGTGTGTGTGTGTGTGTGTGTGTGTGTGTGTGTGTGTGTGTGTGTGTGTGTGTGTGTGTGCTCCATGGAGAACAGGGAGAGTTACGTTAAGGAGTAGTGCCAGGTTGCCAGGAAAAGAAAGGAAGAAAAAAAATCCCCATGCCCCCCAAAATAGGGAGCCATGGAAAAAAACTGTTGTGGAGCTGGGCAGGAAGTGAACTGGGGAAAGGCTGTCTGCCCCACTCATATGACCCCTTCTCATTTATTTCTCCCTGCCCATGGATCCCCTCCTCCCTGTAGGAAAATGGGTGAGGTGTCACAGGACTGGAGATGGACAAATGTTGTGCCCATCTTCAAAAGGGTAGATCATCTAAGATAAATTAGCCTTTTCTGGACATGCATATGGCCCCTTCACTCCTCCCTTTGCACAAGCTGACAAACAAATCAGGAAATTGGGGTTTCTGAAATTTGGGGTTAAACCCCTTACCAAGAATATATTCTATACCTAGTTACTAAATGATGGAATACATAGTCTTGGATTTCGACCACTGAAAAACCAAGGACAGTATCCAACAAAATAGTGCAGAGGGGTATGCAGAATTTCCCCTCCCACTCCTCGCATTCTCCCCGCACAACCGCTATATCTGCTCCAGAGGGTTGGAGGAAACCCCAGAACACATTTGCAAGGTCAAGCCACCTTAATCATGAAGCCATTCCCGCAGTTTCATAATATCTTTACTGAATTCCGGTAGTCTCACCTGCTAGTTGCCAAACTGTCTATCCTCTCTGTCGGAGGCTGCTGTTCTGATTTCCAAGTACAGAGTAAGATCGCATAACCACACCCAGGCTGGGACACCATCATCTCTGGAGCACCATCACAGCCTGGATTTACAGACAGACTATCCACCTATTTTAGCCAAGAAAGAGAGAATGAAACCCAGTCATCTGATTAAAACCATCATTTCTTTCACTCTGTGAGCTGGTTGCCCGGTTGTCCTTCTCTAACTCCTCAGTGTGTACTCTTGATCCCATCCCCTCCTGTTTCCTGACTACCATCTTCCCCAGTGTTCTCTCTTCTCTGTATAATCAACATCTCTCCCCTCTGTACCTTCTTTCCTGCATTCAAGCATGCCCCTATTCTAAAAAAAATTCCCATAACCTAGGTTTGGGAAACCTTTGGCCCTTTAGATGTTGCTGAACTGTAACTCCCATCAGCCCCAGCAAACATGAGCAATGGCCAGGGATGATGGAAACTGTAGTTCAGCAACATCTGGTGGACCAAAGGTTCCCAACACTTGCCTTAACCCATCTTTCCTCTCCAAGTGACACCCCGTCTCCCTTCTATCCTTCGCCTCCAAACTCCTCGGGCATCCAGTTTACACCTGCTGTCTCTACTATCTCTCCTCCAGCTCTTTTCTCAGCCCTCTCCAGTCTTGTTTCTGCTCCGTAAGGCCAAGGAGGTAATGAATGCCTCTCTAACAGTTGTCCCAGGATGTCTGAAGCATCTTTAAGAAACCCTCCTTGGATCCAGAAGACTTGAACAACTGCTTGTTGCAAATGTCCCCTTCTTGGGCAAGATTCTTAAGCAAGTGGTCACTGATAATCTTCAGGTACTCTTGGATGAGACTGATTTTTAAGAGCCATTTCAGTCAGGGTTCAGGCCCAGTTTTGGCATTGAGATTACTCTGACTGTCCTGTGTAAAGACCTATGAAAAAGACAGGAAGAGTGTGTCCCTGTTGGTTCACCAAGACCTTTCAATGGATTTTGATACCGTTGATTATAGCATCTTTCTGGGGAGAAAGAGGAACGACCCCAAAGAGTAGGAGGGGCAGGAGAGCCATCTGGGAAACAGTTGTCCTATTTACAGAAATGTGTTTCTACTGGGATGGCAGACTAGTTGTGTGTAGAGGGTTGACAGGACAAAGCCAACTGTCCCACTCAGGGAAGAAGTCTGTAGTAAAGGGTGGAAGAGAATCTCCCTAGGTGAGAGACAAAAGAGAAGTGTTTGCAGTGCTCCAGGTGAGAGGTGGGGTGGATCCAGTAGGGAGAGCTGGAACTATCCATTTTATTGTTTGCATTCTATCACTTTGATTAGAGCTGGGTGACAGAAATTATGTGTCGGGGCTGGGAGCAGTGGGAGGAGGAGAGTTGTGCTGCCATAAAGGGAGGTACGGAGGTGGGTGAAGGTGTACAGAGGGGAGAAGGAGGGCTAGGTACATCAAAGGCCTTGTCTCCCTTTGCTTTCCCTGCTGTATTTCAGAATATGGGGATGCAGATTAGCTAATCCCTAGTCTAGTGGTGATGTTAAATGCCAGGTCTGTCCAGAATAAACCATCTAGCCAGCTTCCTCATCGTAGTCAATTTCAGGCCCCCACCTCCTGCCATTCAGGCAAGTAGGTGTTACTCAAGTAGCTGTAGTCTCAGCAGTCTCTGGGCCAAATTTAGGGACTTTCTGTGGGCTTGAGCAGATGCCTCCATGCATTACTTCTTCTGGTGCTGTTTTTATTCCGATTTAAGCTGCCACCTATGTTAATTAAGGCTGGCATGTCAAAGGAGCTATCAGCATATGCCTTCATTTGTCTCTGCATCTGGCCACACCCCTTCAAGACTTTTTGGCAAAGAAGACCCATGCAATTTCAGGGGGAAGTTAATTTCAGAGATAAGGTTGAACACCAGAGGTGTTGGAGTCCATCAACCTAACATCATACTGATGGGCTAAAGAACAGTTTCTGAGTGACTTATGATTAAGCTTGAGAAGGGTCATATGAGTGCAAGCTGTCCTTCAGATAGCCTGACTCCAAACCATTCAGGGATTTAAGAGCTCAAACTACCACTAACAGGCAGCCAGTGGTAGATATGGTGCAACTTGTTCTGTATACTTTGCCTCCAAAAATGTTCTTGCTGCTGCATTCTATACCAGTTGGAGTTTCTGAATCAAAGGCAGCCCACATAGATTGCATTACAGGAACCCAACCTGGATGCCTCGGTAATGGACTGGATGAGAGCCAATAAACTGAAGCTGAATCCAGACAAGACTGAGGCACTGTTAGTGGGTGGTTTCCTAGTCTGAAGTTGTGGTTTGCTCTTGAATGGGTTACACTCCCTTTGAAGGAGCAGGTATGTAGCTTGGAAGTACTTCTAGATCCACTTGTTATTTGAAGCTCAAGTGGCCTCGGTGGCAAGGAGTGTCTTCTACCAGCGTTGCCTGGTGGCCCAGCTGTGACTCTATCTTGTCTATGCTCTGGTAACCTCTTAGATTACTGCAATGTGTTATACATGGGGCTGCCTTTGAAGACAGGAAACTGCAGCTGGTGCAGAATTCAGCAGCCAGACTACTCAGTAGGACAAGACAGTTTCAGCACATAACACCAATTCTGGCACAACTGCACTGGCTACCAATTAGTTTTCGGGCTCAATTCAAAGAGCTGGTTTTGACCTATAAAGCTTTATATGGCTCAGGACCGCCTCTCCCTAAATGTACCAACCTGGACCCGACACTTGGCATCGGAGGCCCTTCTTTGTGTTTCTCCTCTGAAGGAGGTGTGGAGAGTGGCAATATGAGAACAGGCCTTCTCAGTGGGGGCCCCCCATTTGTGGAACACTTTCCCCAGGGAGATAAGCCTGGTGTCATCATTATCCATCTTTAGGAGCCAGGCAAAAACTTTTCTCCCAGGCATTTGGTTCTTATCTCTGGAAGGCTTTTGGAGAGCTTCTGTCCAAAGGATTGCTTCACTGCTTATGTACTGTTTTGTTTTTAACTATCTAATTTTTTTAAATCTTTTGCTTTTTAATTTTATTTTTTATTATCTGTAAGTCACGTTGAGTGCACGTATTTGTGTAGAAGAGCTACTAACAAATTTAATAAATAAAATAATAAAATAATAAAATAAAAATGTAGCATGCATATATGTCACTGAGGCAAGGTATGCTTTATCCAGATTGAGTCACAGCTGGTGGAGCAGACAAAGCTGGAAAAAAGCACTCTTGGCCACTGATGCCATCTGCAATGTCATTTGGAGTGCAGAGTGCAGAAGCATCCCTATGTGACTGACTCTTCCGGGGAAGTGCAATCTGTTTTAAGATATGCAGCACACCTCCGTCCACATCAGCAAATTTCCAGATCCTTAAGACCTCTATCTTATCAGGATTTACCTTCAGATTGTTTTCCATCATCCATCTCAAAACTATCCCCAGACAGTTCCTCCCTGAGATGATGGAAATGAGACATAGAGCTATGTGATTTGCATACTGATGACACAACAGCCCAGATGACTTCTCCCAGCGGTTTCATGTTTATCTTATAGAACCCTGAGGTACATCAAAGCCCAATGGCCAAGAGGTGGAACAGAAGTCCTTCAGCATCACCTACTGGACAAGTTCCTCCAGAAAGGTGTTGAGCTACTGTAACTCTGTGCCCCCAAGTTCCATCACACCAACACGACTGAGTATACTAAGTTGCTGAGAGATCAAGAACAACGTCACATTACCCTCACAATATCCCTCCTATCATGATACCATACAATATGCATTTTTTTTTATTTTAGCTCTATTTCTGTTTATGTAAAAAATCACATATGGCGGTAATGTCGTTTCTTTTTGTTTATCACGTGTATTTATATATTTACAGTGTAGCATTGATATAATGTATTAAGGAATATTCTCCATCCCAGTTGTAATAAAATTGACCACAATGAATGTATTATTATACGTTTATCCACACTTTCAGTGCAGCTTCATGTAAAGAATAAAGTGAAATTTTATCCCTGATTTGCTTTCACACTTTTAAATAATGTAAATGGGCTGCCTTCAAGTCAATTCCGACTTACAGGAGACCCTTTAAATAGGGTTTTCATGGTAAGCGGTATTCAGAGGGGGTTTACCATTGCCTCCCTCTGAGGCTGAGAGGCAGTGACTGGCCCAAGGTCACCCAGTGAGCTTCATGGCTGTGTGGCGATTCGAACCCTGGTCTCCCAGGTTGTAGTCCAACACCTTAACCACTATACCACACTGGCTCTCTCACACTTTTAAGGGGCACCAAATTATTCTCTTGCCCAGGACCCCCAAACGCTAGGGCCACCAGTCCTCAGTAAAGCAGTTATCACCTCTAAGATCCATACAGACAGTCTAGCCCTGGCAAAATTTACTAGATAGAAAAGGCAAGGATCTATCAAGCAAATGTTAGGTCCAATCCTCTAGACAAAGGTTTTCCTTTTTAAAATTGGCTCCTTGCTTTTGAAGTACATTCTTCTACACAGGTATCCACACACTGCTTTTCGTACCTGTCCCTCCAGTAACCATTTTTTGAGTAGCACCAATTGTCCAGTGATATACTCTGAACTCTCAGATGAGTCTTCCCAGCGAAAGGCTCGCACCACACGGTCTGTATAACCCACCACCAATTCACTCTTTCCATCTCCATCTGCAAAGAGCAAAATACACATATTTTTATGGGATAATGAACTCTTTTATCAACACAACTGCAAGTTTACATTCAAGAGTCTCTAAACACATTTTAGAAAACAGCTAAAAATTATATTGTATGGAGAACTAAGTATCAAACAGGGACAGGGATAATGCATTTTTTCTAATGTCTGAAATCCCTATTCAAGAACAGCTTGGTTTTTTGCAAATTTCTATTTTATGGATCAAGTTCTATTACATCAAATAACACAACAGATATAAGTAGATCATGAGCCAGAATGTTATATAGGTAAGACCAGGGAAAGTAACTGGAGATTAAATAATTTCAAGATAATGAAGTAATAGAAATGCTTCAAGAGACCTAAAAGTTTATCTTGAAAGAAACCTAGCTTCTGAACTTTCTAGTCTCACTGTATGAGAGTCTCATAAAGTGGGCGATGAAAGTATTTCATCAGAAGAAAAAGAGACAAGAGAAAATGCTACAATTATTTTTGGATATACACAAGCATAAGAAAACTTATAGTAGGGATGTTTTTCAACATCTGCTATAAGCTGGTGAAAAATTAAGAATGATGGATACAGCAAGAATACACATAGTTTGAATTATGTTAAGCAATTACATTACTTTAAAAAAACAGATAAATAAGACTAAAAACTTTGTCTTAAGATTCAGGTTAAGTTTCAGAGTGAAAAGATAATTTGCTCAGTAGTTGATCTAAGAAAAAAAATTAATTGGTCCTTCAGGAATTTGTGCGATATCATAGTTTTATTTGTCAAATCATCTACCTCCTGATAGATGAATAGTTAGATATGTTACCTGCCCCTTGTGTAAACAGGGAAGAATTACAGTGCAATCCTATGCAGTCTACTCAGAAGTTTACTCTCAGGTAGTGAGTTTCACTATTTATATAGCAGAATATAGTTACAAACTTTTTGTGTAATATTATTGCACTTTTTTCTCTCAGTTAAAAGTATACCATGCAATTATGAGTTATAACTTTATACTTTTAGAAAATACTTTTGATTAAATGGGTTTACCAAATTAAGAGTTATCTTCCTGTAGTATCTGAAAAGGCCTCTGAACAGGCTGGATTACTGTAATGTGCACTATGTGGGGCTGCCCTTGAGGTTGGTCTGAAAGCTGCAGCTCGTGCACAATGCAGTGGTGAGACTGCTCACTGGGGCAGGATATCACCAACATGTTACCTCGCTGCTGAAAGAATTGCACTGGCTGCCCATTAGCTACCGGGCCAAGTTCAAGGTGCTGCTTTTGGTGTAGAAAGCCCTATACAGCTTGGGACCAGGATACCTAAAAGATCGTCTTACTCCTTATATACCCCATCAATCACTGCACTCTGCAGATGAGGGCCTCCTATAGATACCACCTTATCAGGAGGGCCATTTTGCACAACACAGGAGGTGGACTTTTAGCATTGTGGCACCTACCCTTTGGAATTCCCTCCTCTTAAATATTAGACAGGTGCCACCTCTGTTATCTTTTTGGTGCCTACTGAAGACCTTCCTCTTTTAACAAGCCTTTTAAATAAATATCTGTGCTGGAATTGGTTTTTAAGATGTTTTAAAAGTTTTTTTTAAGCTGATTTTAGATGTTTTGTTTTTAAGATGTTTTTAGTGTTTTGTCCCTTGTTTGCTGCCCCGGGCTCCTTATGGGAGGAAGAGCAGGATAGAAATTATTGTTGTTTTTGTTATTATCAACAACAACAACAACAATAATAAGCTTTCAGTAATATGCAAATTTAAGTAAACCAGATTATTCATTAATTAAAAAATCTTTACTCAATCAGAAACCCTGGAATAAAAGTTTAATTTGCATAATTATTTCTGCTGGCTGAGAGTTGGTCTCCTCCTTGTTCTCTTTGTTTCGAGTTATGGAAGAATACTCAAGGCCTCAGAAAGAAAGAGAGTTCCTCTGGGGAGAGTTTTTCCCCTCTGCTTTCCCATAGACTTGTGTTACTTTCCCCAACCACTCACACTGAATTTCCTATGCTCTGCAAAGTCCTGCTATTCCATATGTGCTGTTGCTCACCAATGTCACTGATCAGCATAACTTTTGTGTTGGCAGGAATGTGCTGCTTGAATCCCAGCTTTTGGTCATCTGCTGTTGGGAGCTCGTGGTGACCCAAAGCATCCAGGTGCTTTGAGGATGGACTGAGGTCAAAGAGATGAAACCAACCTTCAGCACTCACTGCAACAACTAAGTTCTGACAGAGAAGTTTCTGGATCAGTAGGAGGTAGTAAGACAGAGAGGACACCAAGAACACTGAGGCAATGAACAACAATGACTTATTTTAAAAATCTCTAAGTTGGGCACAATCTAAAAACAAACAATATATCATTAAAGCAAAAACAAAATCTAAAACCATGAAAACATATAAAAACAGTATAAAACAGTATAAAAACAAACAAAAGCATGTAAAAAGAAAAAAAACCAGAAATTATTTGTTCCATATTTATTATACACAAGACTCTTCAAAGTTTATCAGTGACAAAGCATCTGTAGAGTACAACCTGGGCGTTGGCAGTCTCTATTTCCTAAATAATATATATCCTCCCTGATAAATATATTACTATAAAAACACCACTAAGGGTGGTTTACAACATATATAAAATTACAATTCCATAATTCATTTTCAAGGTTCAGCCTTAACGTCTACCATTGAGTTCTGGAATATATAATTTTGTAAACCACATTTGAAATGTATTGAATACAGATATATACATTTTAATCCTCCTGTACTAATGGGGTTGCTGTTGATCCCAGAAGCTGTTTCAAATATTTATAAAACATTTTCAGCACACCTGCACCACTTCATACTCCTCAGCAATTATGGGTTCAGTTGTTCTGTGGTATTACTTTTTTCCTTTTTCAATTAATATTTCAATATTTCAAAAGGCTTTGAAATTAATAAAAATAAAATTGACACAGATTTCCATGATTAATAATGAGAGAAATATAACTTTCTAGGTTAGATTCTCTGTAGAAAGAGTAGTAACACAGAAAAGAAGCAAAGAAGAACATCAACAAACATACAAAAATATAATTCTCCATCTTTGGAGATGGCAGGTGTTGCCACCACTCACCATATGCTCAGAGGCACATGTTACCAAATTCTTCCAAGCTGCACAGGAAGTGGATTGGACTGTGAAAGACCAACCCAAATTGTGATTGCATTTTGATAAATTTGTAGGGCAGTACAATATCAAAGGGAGGTCAGGTCTCCTGCTCCCCTGGTGCATTCACTACAGCTGCCCAATTTCCCTGCTTTTTAAAGTTTGATAGAAATATCTGTTGTACATTCTTAAACCGCAAGGTTTTTTGCCTATTAGTGAATTTCCCTGCTTTTTAGTCTGGAAGATAAGAAATGGCATCCTATGCAAATTTGCTGAGAATGGATTGATCATTTGCATTCTTATTGAGTTCATTGGGATTTACTCCCCTGCAATCATGCTTAGGATAGGTGAAACTGAGCACAGGGGATTGGGAGGGAAGGAGGGGGGAGGGGAGCAGGCAGGAGGGGAAGGAGGAGGGCAGATTTGATTATTTGCATGTTTATTGAGTTCACTGGGATTTACTCCTGTGCAATCATGCTTAGGATAGGTAAAACTGACCATGGGGAGGGAAGCCTGGAGTGGGCAGGGGAGGAGAGGAAGAAAGGAGGAGGAAGGGAGAGGAGAGAGGAAGGAGGAAAAAGGCAGGTCTGATCATTTGCATGCTTATTGAATTCAATCGGATTTACTCCTGTGCAATCATGGCTAAGATAGGTAAAACTGACCATGGGGAAGAGGAGGGGGAGGGGAGAGTACAGGGAAGGGAGAGGGGAGCAGAAGGAGTGGGAAGGAGGGGATTGGAAGGGACGGGATGAAGGAAGGGGGAGGGAAGAGGCAAATGGGAGGTGATGGGAAGGAGGAGGGGAGTGAAGGTTTGATCATTTGCATACTTATTGAGTTCAATGGGATTTACTCCCATGCAATCATGCTTGAAAATTAATTGGACTGCCTTCCAAGATGATTCCTATGGTGACCCTTTGAATAAGGTTTTCATGGTAAGAGGTATTCAGAGGGGATTTACTATTGCCGTCCTCTGAGGCTGAGAGGCAGTGACTGGCCCAAGGTCACCCAGTGAGCTTCATGGCTGTGTGGGTATTTGAACAGTTGGCTCCAGAATCGTACTATGGCCCTATTCCCTCAGCACATTGTTCCGTGCCCTAGTCATCTCTCGACTGTTTCAATCATCTTCTCTCAGATCTTCTGCTGCCTCATTTTGGTCCTCTCAGCTCTATCCAGTGCTCTGCTCCCAAAAATATCCACCTCTTGTTGCTCAAACCATGCAACACCCATCTCGGATCACTCCTGTATCCTGCACAAGCCTCTCATCCTTACCCTGAAACCCCTCCATGGGCTTGACAAATCCCCATGCTTATCCAGCTCTACCACCTTCAGCCATGCAAACATCTCCTGCTCCTTCCATCCTTTCTTCCCTACGCCTGGAAGTGCCTCATAGAATGCTTCTGTGATATCATTTCTTTTACATCCTCCTAGTTCCTTTTCAAAATCCATCATTGCAATAACTTACTAGTTTCCAGTATCTACTGCAATTAATGTAACTGACATAATTCTTCCCCTGTCTACCCTATTCCCATTTGTCTTCCCTTCCTGTGCGGACTCCCTTGTGTTTATTTTCTAGATTGTAAGACCCTCAAGATAAGCACTCCTCTTCTGAAGTGCTATGTTATTAATATAGTGTCATCCATGTACGACACATGTGGTCGGGATATAAATGTAATAAACAAACACTTCTTTCAGCCTCATCCTAAGATTAAGCATGGTTACTTGGAAATAATTCCCCATTGATTTCCATGGAACTTATTTCCTAAGAAGTATACAGAAGATTTCAGGGTTTTTCCCCAATATTCCCACAACTCTATGAAATATATCACTTTTTTCACATTTGGCAGAGGCTGACACATCCATTTGTTTAATGTTTGATTTCAGTGTTGAGCAACTCATTATCCTGTTTCTCTGGAGGAAGCATTTGAGCTTAGTACTAAATATATCAGCAAAGACATAGCACATAATTACAAGGTGGGAAGATTTTTTTTAAAAAAAAAGCATTTACCTTTCCTTTATTACACACATCCCCAACACCAACACAGGTGAGCTGGGAGAGAGAAGGAGAGAGGGACAGCATTTATTTAATTAGGTATAACACTTTTCAATAATTTCAAAAATCTTTAACAAGAAGTAAGGGAAGGATCAATTCTAACACATAAAAATAAAACTACAAGCACTAAGTTCTAATTTGCAATAAATACGTGGCTCCAAAGACTATTACAGATCAAGACAGTCTCCATAATCCTCACAACCCAAGCAATAACCCATGACTAAACTAAATCTCTATGCAACAGGATTGCTGTAGCTGATTGGTTTTCATCCTTTCTATCTTCTGGGAACCTGTTTCATATTGACTTGCTTACCAAGGAATTACTGCTGTCTTCCTTCTTCTCCATTAGACAGAAGACAGCAGTCGTGACAATCCTTGTAGATGTGTTACTGAGTGCACTTAAAATCATCAACATAAAAAAAGAGGTCAGAATCTGTCCCAATGGGTCCCTGGCATTTATCTATTTATTATTTGATTTATATCCTGCCCTTTCTCCCAGCAGGAGCCCACAGAGGCATTTGACTGACTATGGCAGAGGCTGACATTGAATCTGCATGGTGCCTCTGATCCTGGAGGTAGAACATACCTCTTGTGGCTAGTAGTGATCAATAGCCTTATTCTCCATGAATTTGTCTAATTCTCTTTTAAGTCATTAAAGTTGGTGGCCATCTTGTGGTACCTCTTGTGTGAGCAAACTCATAGTTTAATTACACACTGTGTGAAGAATTACTTCCTTTCGTCTGTCCAGAATCTCCCACAATTACATTTCATTCAGTGACCCCACTCATAAAAGTGCTACTCTGTGTGATAAGCCATTTAGAAGAAGTAGCCATAAACTTTGGCAAAATTTTAACCATATCAGAAAAACTCTTAATTTGGGATTTTGTGGATATGATGACAAATCCTGGCCAGGACCTTTCCTTTTACACCACCTATCTTCTATCGGATCAATATACTCAAATCATGTGTAGTGTTGCAAGATTCTGTGCTATGGCAATCATCCATCGCAGAACATTGTTAGCCCAACTGCCTATACAGCCATGATTATAGTTAGCAAATGTATGATTTTTAACCAGTTTTATATGATGTTTGATATTGTGTACTGGTCTATGACCGCAAGAATAAATTCAAATTCAATATGATGACAATATATCTAATCCACACAGACCCTCCTTCATGCTAATAGCTTATCAAGCATCTTAGGTTTTGGTAGCGATTATGCTGCTGCTGCAGCTGCATGAATGAATCAAGCTGCATTTGGGAGAGGAGCAAAAGTTGCAGGACTGAGCAAGAGATATGATGCACGTCTTGAAAGTGAGGGGAGGTAACCTCTCACTGAGAAGGAAACCCATCAGCAGAAATACAGATTACCTGTTCCAGCATCTAATGATACCACAGAAGGAATAATTTAAGAAGGGTAGGGTTACTGGACAAAGAAGGTGGCAAGCTACAGCAGCCCTTCAGTCCTTACCTCTTTAACCTACTTTGAAATAAATCCTTCTGTTCTCCTTTCCCTTCATCCAGCTCCTCCTTTATGGCCTAATTCTCACAGACCCTCAGCTAGATAACCCTCAGCTAGAATGTATACCACAGATAGGAAAGATAGTACCAAGTCCAAGAGTGTGCCAGCAGAGTCAAGGAAGGTATTAAATGGAGGCTTCTTTCAGAAAATGGAAGCCTTTCCCAAATGAGGAAAACAGAAAAGGAGCACAAACAATAGCAAAAGAAATACAAGCAGACAACAGGGAATGCAAATAACAACGGAGCATGTTGCTAAAAACATTAAGACTAACAATACAAACATTTTTTAAATACATACGATGCAGAGAATTGGTTAGGGAGACGGCTGCACCTTTTGACAAGAGAATTAAAGGTGTGGCTAAAGGGGGAAAACATAAAAGCATGTGTCTCAGTTGGTGGTTCAGGAGGCATGGGGGATCATGCACCCCTTCCACTGTCCCCAAGGCCAGCATGACTGGCATTTAGAGGCAGCTTGCTTTTACACTTCAGAGGCAGATTACCTAAAAAATACAAATTAATGGAAAGCAAATAACGTAGGACAGCCTTTTCCTTCAGTCCTGCTATGAACTTCTCAGTAACATCAGGTTGGCTAATTTTGGAAACAGGATGCTGCACTAACTTCACCTTTGATCTAATCCAGTAGGGCCTCTGCTTAAAACCTGTGTGAAAGAACCACCAAAGACTGGAGAAACCAGAGGACTATAGCTTCTTCTTACCATTCCTTGACATGAGCGCACAGTCCAAGGCTTGCTTTCATCATTCTTGTATATGAATAGTTTGCCACTAGTGTCTCCCACCACTAGCTCATTTAGCTGGAGAAGAAGAGGAATGGAAGTTAATAGGGAGGAGTCCCCCCTTTTCTTTCAAAATAATTTTATTGCATTTTTATAACAACAGGAACAATAAATAGTACAATTAGTACAATCTTTTCAGTCTTCACCTTAATTTCCCACTAGGAATCACCTACAAAGGGATCTCTTCATCCTTACTTTGTTTACATAATATCTAACTGTGACAATAAGACCCTTCAGGACTATCTCTGCAAGTCTGGCAAATGTACCTTCTTAACCCCTCTATTAACACAGAAAAGTAGCAGATGCCAAACATTCACAAAATTAACCTTTTTCACCGTCCTTTCAGCCAGCCTAACCCGATGATCCAATTGCCAGATACATGCAAAGTAACTCTGCAAAGTATGGGTGTTTTGCTTACGTCCATATGTGCAGCACCAGTAGGTCCGACATTTTTCAAAAGCACAGCAGCAATGGATTCAGAACTATTAGCTGTTGGACTATATCAGACATAACCCTGAATATCAACACCAGTGTTCTTAGCATGATGTTGTTTTTGTGCTGCACTTCTGGAGCACTACTAATAGGATAGCAGTTGAAAGTGAGTAGAAGAACGGGAGATTGTACCTACCCTACAAGGTGGTTTGGAGGCGCAGCACAAGGTTAGCAAGGTTTCCCCGTTCTCATGAGAAAGGCAGGTTCACCAAGGGCTGGTCACCAATGCCAGCCTAGATTTGTAGATACCTGATCCCAGTATGTTTTTCTTTCCTTTTCTTAAAACTATGGGTTTCTGCCACTGTGTGCTTTGCACACCAACCCACCCCCTAACCCCACCAACAGGAATCCCAGAAATCCCAGGCACCCCCACCCCTTCGCTAATCCCCCAGTGCCTCCCAGTGATGATGCATACATGACAGCCACTATCAGCTCACTCATGCTCCCCCGCTGCTTCTGCCACCTCCTCCTTTCCCACCTCCATCATGTCTCACCGCCCCCCTCCCTCACCTGGTGCCACCATGACCCCACAGCATTTAGAAGGCTGTTGTAAGATGGCAGCCAAAGTAAAATATATTATGTATGGA